>NC_134802.1:30311287-30316287 GCF_046742065.1 Oratosquilla oratoria
GTTAAAAAGAACCTTACCCTTCCTCATCTCCTTACTGAGTAGGAACACATGTTATTAAATAAATGCTTGGCAGAATAAGAGGAGAATGAGGAAGAAGGTGTAAATTAAATTTATTATCTTCTGATGGCATATACTAATAAAGAAGCCTGGCTCGCGGTGTTGTCTCATCTCTAAATAATTACTCCACAAAAATTAATGCTAGGATTTTTACCGTTAAATCATATATGTAAAGATATTTGGTTGGAAGGATGGATTGGGTTAGATTGGGTTAGATTGGGTTGTTTAGATGGGTGAGGCTGGAATAGTATAGGTTAAATTAGACTTGTTTGGTGTGCATTGGGTTAGGTTGGATTGGGTTGAATTGGGTTAGGATAGGTTAGGTTAGTTGAGATGACTTAGGGACGTACTTCTGGGCTAAGATGAAATCCATGCACAGTAAACATCTCTTTACAATACTTATACAATTTCTTCTATACTAACTTGGTTAAGTTAATCCCAAATATCCTAGAAATGCGTCTAGCATTCTTGGTTGATGGTAAAAGAACTAAATATGTCATGATGAAGTCACCATCCAGTTTCCACCAAGTGGGAAGTGAGAAACCCCTTGTAGGGTAAAGCCCTGTCAGATGCGGCAAGTTGATGGTTTTCCCGACGTTGGGTTAAATCCCCGCCTAGCTAAGGCTGTCGGGAATCAATACAACAAGTCGGCAGCTGTCCCAGGGACTTGAACTCACGACCACTTTCACACGAAAGCAGGACGGTATTCACCTTACTACCGTGCGGCCCGCAATATAATAATTGTCAATAAATGTTGCCAATGTGATTGTTTATAATTCAGTTTACTTTGGTCGAGCTTATACCTCTCTTCCAATTAAACATAATCATTTAGAAATTAGTTTCTTCGTGTACAATATTGGAAATATATTATGTAGTTTACCTTGTTCAAATGCTTGTTTTAGTCAAAGAAGTGTGGAAGGCAGAGGTGGAAGGAGTGAATATGAGGGGCGTCCTAGGATGAGATGGATAAAAGGGGTGAAAGGGGCATTACAAAAGAGAGGAATGTCTGTTGAGGAAGGACGGGAGAGGCCAGAAGATAGAGGTGAATGGAGAGGGGTTGTGTATTTATTCAAGTGATCCAGTGGGCTCTTCAGCCGATGAAATACGGTCAGTTTCTTATCAGATTTTGTTCACTCTAAGTTCGTCTTCAGGATTACACTTCAATAACACAGTGAAGTTCATCTTTGTGTATAATAAGGTTTTTGAACAATTCTAGGATAAATGGGACTTTGGTGTTGATCAGCATTTGAACACCGAAGCACACAGAGTAACAAATGAGTCTCATGACAAATGACTTCACAATGCCAGAAACGATTTGCCCTAAGTAAGAATGGAAAGCCTGCTGATAGTGTATAGTTAACACACAAACAAACTCTAACTCTGTTATCCATTCCATAGATGTCCCTAGTACCAGACTATATATATTTATATATATATATATATACATATATATATATATAGCCTATACATATATATATATATACATACATACATATACCAAAGGATTTTTTCCTCTTATAAGGGAGGTAGCCAAAAAACAAAGTCATAAAAACCACTCCCACCCATTCCATTCCCATCACATTCCACTCCCCTCCACCCTCTTCCCTCCCTCTTATCTTAGCACCTCCTAGATGACGGGTCATCCCTGCATCTTGTCCACTGCCCTGGGTCGGAAGCAGTGTCGCAAGAGACAGCACATTCACAGCAAGGCCGCTTCATCAAATCGGCGACCCCCCTCTCCGTCACCTCATGCAGAAAAGGAGAAGATGAGGAGAAATCCCTTTGAGCTGAGTCAAGTTTTTCTCACACATAATCCCTCACCCACCACCCCCACCCATTCCACCTCATGGATCAAAACATCATCCATATACAACCATTCTCCATTCACCCCTCTCTTCTGTTCTCTCCCTTCTTCCCCAAAACCCCTTTTAACACCATCCTTCCATCTCATCCTAGGTCGCCCCCCCCCATGTTCACTACTTCCACACCTCTTTTACTAATCTTTCTTCACTCATTCTCTCCATATGTCCAAACCATCCCAATACTCTTTCATCCACCCTATCTCCCAGCTCCCTTTCCACACCCGTTCTCATCCTCACCTCCTCATTTCTCACTCTATCCAGCCTAGTAACCCCTATCATACTTCTCAGACACCTCATCTTAAACACATTCAAACTCCTTCTCTCTTCCTCTCTTATGTTCCATGTTTCTGCCCCATACAGTGCTGTCGGCACAATCACTCCTTCATACAATCTCATTACACTTTTTAATCCCCCAAGGCATTACTTGCTTCTCTCAATCTATATTCCACCTCCACTCCTCCCTTTCCTGTCACATTCACACCCAAAGACTATATGTATATATAGATATATATATATATAATATATATATATATATATATATATATATATATATATATATATATATATATCAAGGT
Organism: Oratosquilla oratoria; assembly: GCF_046742065.1. Taxonomy (NCBI): domain Eukaryota; kingdom Metazoa; phylum Arthropoda; class Malacostraca; order Stomatopoda; family Squillidae; genus Oratosquilla; species Oratosquilla oratoria. Next base: position 30,313,782 of record NC_134802.1, read on the forward strand.
CTTCTCAGGGAGGTATACATGTCGAGGCACGCACCCACTCCCACTCACTCTACCCCCATCCACAACCCTTATATCCCTCTTATCTTAGCACCTCTGGGATGAAAGGTCATAACTATCTCATGACCACTGCCCGTGTCAGAAGGAATGCAGCAAAACACATTACATCCACCAAAGAAAGACCGCTTCACTTACACGGCGACCCTCACTCATCGTCCCCTCATGCGTAAAATAGAAAAGACGGGGGGAAAAATCCCTTCGGGCCGTAATCAATACTAATCATTGCCATAGACGTGATGAGGGAGAATAACAAACTCTCACTCTACAAAGACATGCAAATATTTTCATGGCAGGTGTTAATTTCTCATTCTAATAATAGTAATCAAACAGTTGTTAGTGTTTGTATTAACTGTTTTATACTGAAAAAAACCTCATCAATCAAATTGCTTAAAGTATAAAACTAGTTCAGTTACCCTATAAATTAATTTTATTAAACAGCTTACATTATAATATGTGAAATATATCTGTTTTGTTATCTGTATCCTGCGGGTTTAATGTGTGTTGAAGGTGTTTAGACTGTAGACAATAAAATCCCTCAAGATTTTTTTTTTTAATTAAAGGATAACAAACAACAAATAAGGATAACGCAAGGATAGCCAAGATAATTTTTAGACACGCCATATTATGAAAACCATGGACACAAACACAAACGAACAAGGTCTGTTAACACTCAGCGTTTCCAGTCTCGATTATGACCTTAGAGACGTCCTTGATATTCGTTACGTTCTGTTTTTGATTAGAATAAAGGTAGACCTAAGCTCTATAGTAATTACAATGTCATCTCTATTAAGAAAAAAGTTACTAACGTTAATGAAATAATCTCGCGTTTTTATGCCCCGACATATTCGATTTTATTAATTCCTGGATTCTTTAGGGCAAAATATATATTTAAAAGCAAGGTTCCTTTTTCAAGATATTAAACAAAAGTTACCCACTTTGAAAATACCTTAAGAATTCTTTTTCATTCTTTTATGAACTGCAATACTCAGAAAAGAAAAAAATTGTGTAGAATTTTATGAATGAAATTCATTAAAAACTGGAAGGTTTCGACAATAGTTTTTCGTGGAAAATGAAAATTCCTTTTCTTGTAAAGTGCCCTAGAAAAATAATAAATACAAATTAAAAATACATATAATGAACCATCTGTAAAAAATATATTACACTTAAAACACCATAATACAAATCTATACAATAGTTAACAATTTCGAGAAAATCAATGGTACCTCAGAAAATAAAAATGGCAAATAGAAGTTTTAGCACTAATACTAAGCTCTATTTTATTTTCATTTGTTTATTTGATTTAATTTTATTTTATTTTATCATTTTCTTACAGAACACAGGTTAACCTTATTGTATTTCTTTTACTGTAACAAAATCTCACGTTTTCTCTCCGCAATGGTGACGTAACCAGAGGCGTGTTTGTTTCGCTTTTGTTTCGCTGTGTTTTTCTCTCCGCAATGGTGACGTAACCAGAAGCGGGCTGGTCTCGCTTTCGTTTCGCTGTGTTCATATCCAGCACTTCACCCCGACTTCTGGTAGTGATTGTTACCTATCCCAATGGTCCTACCGCATAGAGCAAAGGTGACGACTTCGGCCGCAGCGACGCGCCTCCTGGCGTAGGCTCCTTAGCTTCTTCCTCTTCATGTATCAACAGATTTGGTATTTCATCCATTACTAAGCTAAGATATGACATACAAAACAACGCACAGGTTGTCTACAAGGACAGAACTGCTGGTCCGCATTTACAACATATTTTACCCATTTGGATATGCTACCAAGTTATATATTACCTCTAACACTGAGTAAGTTGTTATGTCTTTAAATGCATTACACCAAATATATGTTTCTCTTTCATCGATCGATGTGTGAACTAGCTGTTCGCATTTCATCCAATACGAGTGTCATCTACTTATATATCTATTCTTGCTGTCGCCAGGTGATTTTATTAAAGCATAGAAAACCCATTTGTGACCAAAAATGATAAAGCATAACTGTATTAATTCATTTTTATGTTTTATCAACTTGCACATCATAGTGATTTACATCAAACAATAAGAGAGAGACATTCGTAAACTGAACAAAACGAAAACAACGACAAAACACCAAACAATTTGAGGGATTCAACGTCAGCACTGAAAGCGTTAAAAGCTCTTGTACTAACAATTACTTTTGATATCCATGACCACAAAAATGTTAGAACTGTCGTATGTAATGTTAGAAAACATAAAGATAATGGTTACTTGATTAATTGCCCCCTTAATCACCACCACGAGTGTTGCGGGATCTGCAGAAGTGTATAAATTATTGGAAAACAGAAGATCTGAAATAAATCACAAACTTTCTTTTCCACTACCTCAGTGTGCGTACGTGTATGTATGTACGTACGTGCGTGTTTCTGTGTGTGTCTGGCTGGTGGATGTGTGTATTCGGGTGTGTGTGTGCGTGTGTG
>NC_134802.1:30332335-30334835 GCF_046742065.1 Oratosquilla oratoria
CTTTTCTTCTTCTTTTTCTTCTTCTTTATTTTCTTCTTCTGTTTTTTTTCTTCTTCTTCATCCTCTTTCTTGTTCTTGTTCTTGCTATTTACAAAGTAGATACAGAACATCTTTGTCAAAAAATAAATATACTCAGATGCAAAAGTGTAATAGGCCTACAGAACATAATAAAATTTGATTAGATATTTGATATTCCTTAATAATTTGGGAATGCTTTTGCATATAATAGGGTTTATAACGATAGTATATCCGGTTTATGGCTTACACGTCTTACCACATGAAGTCCCTCCCAAATATGACCCAATTTACAAAATTTATTCTGGTTTGCATACGTCGATATCATTCAGGCCCAACGATGATGGTTCTGACACCAATACATCAGCTTAGGCATATATTGAATAAACCAAATAAAATGAACACTTATGAAAACCATAAACAAAGTTCCAAAAAAATCTCACTATAACCGATAAAAGTTAATCCTACTGTGACTGTTATTTAAAAAAGACGTTTGTCCGAGTTCATTTAGGCCAATTAGAATTGGAATTATGGTAACAATTCTATTGGGTCATATTGGAGTGATAGTTTTATTGCACAAGTAGATTTTTGTCCAGCGCGTTTCCATAAATTCTTGTGTATGTGGGTTTGTACGTGTGCCTCCTTGTGTCTACTTCTTGTGTGTGTGTGTGTGTGTGTGTGTGTGTGTGTGTGTGTGTGTGTGTGTGTGTGTGTGTGTGTGTGTGTGTGTGTGTGTGTGTGTGCGTGCGTGTGTGCGTGTGTGCGTGTGTGCGTGTGTGTGTGTGTGTGTGTGTGTGTGTGTGTGTGTGTGTGTGTGTGTGTGTGTGTGTGTGTGTGTGTGTGTGTGTGTACGTGCGTGCGTGTGTGCGTGTGTGTGCGTGTGCAAGTGTGTGCGTGTGTATGTGCGTGCAGGATTGCATGTGCATGTGTATATGTTTGTGTTGAGGCTACCAACTTGTTGAGGGATGTCATCTAGTCGGTACGACACTCAATCGATTCAATGTCTAGATAGTCGCCTGGCCCTGGTGAGCCAGATCTCTGTCTTAATGGAAGGAATGGGTGTCTGGACAGGTACAAACACAGCATTGTGTTCGGTCTTGTTGTTGTAAACCAATCCTTCTCCCACTGCAGCTCTTGGGCCAATAGCAATGTAGAATTAGATAGAGTCCTCATGTTGTCGTTTCGAATGGCGTATTCACAAACAGGAATTGATTCACCCAACAGACAAGACAGACTATAACCTCTCGACAACGTGAAGTCAGAGACAAAGCCACTATTATCTAACTTGATTGTAGAGGTTTTATCTACATGGATTTGATATTTGATAATTAAACTCTAACATGAAGCAGCCTTTTATATATATATGAGTGTTTCATGTAGCAACACATTCGACTATTTATGTATCAATGCACATGGGAACAATTATATCCACAATGTTGCTAATTACTTTCTATTGCTTGTTACATTTGAAACAAAAAGTACTTTATATTTGAATTAGCTTAAATGTTTTTGGTGAACCCCGCTCTTGCACCTGAAAAAAGTAATTCAAATGACATTCTCGAAATGGTTAAACAAACACACAGGTCAACCAATGCTTTGTGTTGTGTATTTAGTCTTGGGGACCAGGTGTTAGTGAGAATAACTTATGTTTATTCGAATTCAAACGAAATGGCCTTAATTTCCTTTTTAATCTGTAATAATGATAAGGGATGAAATGATTGATTTCTAAAATGACATCCATTTTCTTTGTTAAAACGTGAATATATCCTAATTACTACGACAATAATCACATCATCTTATACATGATACGTGTTGAATGACAGACTCATAAACAAAATTATATACAATTCAACACTTGATATGTTTTTCTTCAAATTATTTTAACAAGTAACAATGATATACATACTGAACATTAGATAACATATTTTAGATCTAATAATTCACTCTGGTTTCCTATACATCCAATAGTGTTATATTAGCAAGTGTGACAAGACGAATGCAATACGGCTGTATTGATGGTGTCAGTAGTGATTAGGCTCAAACCCCTTACGGTCGAAGGAGTTTGTGGATACATCGATTAAAAGATTCTTAGGTTTGAATAATTTATAGATGAATGAAAGTAGAGGTGCTTCCAAAAAAAGATGAAGCGTCTATGATTAAAGTATGCTTGTGGTTAAAAATGTATGTGGGTTTTACGTGATTATAGCTTTCCTTCCCACTCAATGTTTAAGGAATGAAATAAATGGTGAGATATATGGAACTAAAGGGAACTTAAAAGGTATTTTTATAAGAATAGTGAAATAGAAATTTAAGGAAATGGAAAAAAATAGGAGCTGTTGATGATAAAAGTGATTACAGTGATTAAATTATTACGATAACTTAAACACTGACAATAATGAATGAAGCATAATAAAGCTTTAAATCTAATTTTTTAAAGTTCAAAATCACTTAATCGTTTTGTTTTTGTTTTGTTTTGTTTTTGTTC
>NC_134802.1:30342335-30344835 GCF_046742065.1 Oratosquilla oratoria
ACCTTGGTGCAATGTTAGAACAGTTACCATTGAAAACTGCCGGTTCACACAAGACCACTTGCATATAGTTTGTGCAAGCCTTTCACCTGCAGAAATGCTGGCAACTTTATCTATTGTGAGATGACTCGAAAAAAGTTTTGGTGATAGTTAGAGTTGGATGTGACACCAAAAATGGTGACACTTTTAGACACTGTATTCTCTCGAGGGTCGATGAACGCTCTCTCAAATTGAGGACACTGAAAGCTCTATACCTTGAGCAAAATCATTAATTGAGGAAAGGCCATAGCAGGTCCAAACATTTAGTTGAAACTATCTGTTTGTTCCATTCATTTACTTACACATGTATTTGCTTATTTAGTTGTTTCATTTATTTGTCTATCAATTCATTTATACGTATTTGTTTTTTGTTTTGTTTTTCATTTTATTCTTTTTTTTTTTTTTATTCATTTATTTATTATCATATACTCATTTACTTGTTTTAATTCTTCGCCTATTTGTTTATTCATTTGCTGATTACATTTGTCTATCTATTCATCTATTCATATATTTACCTATTAATTCATTTATTTATTTTATCTATTTATTCATTCTTTCATTTGTTGAATGTATTTTTTATCTACTGATTTATCAATTTATCTGTTCATTAATTCATTCATTGACTTATTTTCATTATTTTTTATTTATTCACGTGTCTATTAAATTATCTAATTAGTTAATTATTTAGTCATTCACTTATTTAACTTTTTATTTTTTGTTATTTATCTACGTACCAATTCATTTATCTACTTATTTATCTACTAATTTGTTTTATTTCATTCTATTTACAAACAGACGATGCGGATATATAGAAAATCATTATGTACGTGATTCTTATTATATTTGAGTAACAATATATAAGTTAATGAACACGTAAGACGAAATCTATAGACCGATAGATAGGAAAAATAATCGTTGTTCTAAAAAAGTATATATGTGAACAGAGTACTTCGATCAAGAAGTGAATAAATAAGTAGGTCAATAGACATATAATCATCTCATTAATAGATAAATTAATGAATAAACTAATTAGGTAATAAATTAACTGACTAATTAGTTAAGTAACAAATTAACAAACGACAGTGTTCATTCACATGAGCAAAAAAATAACAATTTCTTTATCATATTGTTTGCTCATTTAGCATTGCAATGGAAACACCAACACATAAATACAATAATATTTTCGATTATAATTATTATCATAACAACAAAGATACTTAGCCCTTTAGCATAGGGACTTCCGTCAGCCGAATAAAATTCTCTGGTAAATACCACAGTAACGTTACTTGCTTTCCCATCACTTTGGAGTATTTACCTTCTCATGTGGGTAAGCATGATAGTTTTGGTTTATCCAACGTAACAGACTCGACAAGGTAAGCCATTCTAATATGCAACTGCAATCATAGCTATCAGCCATACACAGAAAGTGAATTAATCCTTGCGGCCAGCATGGTGCACTATATCAACTCATTGCATAGCGTTGCATACACCATTGACTTCGGTTGGAATCCTACTGTTTTATTCTGTTGCAAGGTAGAGCCTAGCGTGAACGAATCGTAATCCCTTGAGATGACTCTAAGTCGATATAAAACGAATAAAATCATTTAACGTTTGTTAAAGTAAAGTTCATACTATACAGTGAATATAGATAGCAGAAGATAAAGAATAAAGTCAACAGAGAGTTTGATCCTATATAAGCTAAGGGAATATTTGATCAGAACTCCATACATTACTCATTTAATTATTGAATCGTCCCTTATTCTTTACTCTTTTGTTTCCTTCTTCTTCTTCAGATATATGACCAACATAAATCGTTGTAATTATTTGCACTGAGTCTAAACTTGAATATTTATCAAGCTCTGAGACAAAAATATGGATACATTTTTTAACCGTATATTTGTCCTGTCGCTTCGTCATGTAAAACATGTTTTCGAGGAATGGTATCAAATCATTTTACACTATTCTCATCTCGTGTCTGCACAGGAAAGATATTTTAGTAACTTTGAGGTGCTGACTACATAATTTTTATTACGTCAGTGTTTTAGTGATCCCAGTAGCACCCCTACGGACCAGAGGTATGTAGCATTATTTTATGATTGATTATTAATCATCATTAAAAGAAAAAAAAAATTGATCGTTTTTAAGCTCTAGTGTGTCTTTCCATTGTCCCAACCTCCCGATGTTGTGGTATATACATTTGTTTTTCGAATATTCTGTATAGAAAATTTCCATCAATAAAAACGATCCATTGTTGGTTATGATTTGTCTAGCGGTTTTATTCACCTTTGAGTGAGACTTTGTGTAGAAAGAATTAAAGTTTTCCGTAACAGAGATTACTATATTCTTTTTGTTCTGACATTTATCAGGTTGTCTCACATATCTCTGCATGATTTTATTTCCTTCGGTAGGGGAAAGATCAAGCCAACTTTGAAACATAAATATATTTTCATCATTACCTACTGAG
>NC_134802.1:30352335-30367335 GCF_046742065.1 Oratosquilla oratoria
TCAAAAACAAAAGATTCCGGGAAACAAAGCAGAAGTATAAAATTCGCCGACACCCTCAATCAACCTGTTCTTTCTTCCTCTTGCTCTCTCTCTCGCTCTCTTTCTCTCTCCCCTTTTCCCCTCCTGAACCATTACTCTTACTTCTCACTTCTAGAACCTCTTTTATTTCTTTTACTCTCTCATTCCCTCTCCATTCCCTCCTCTTCACCCTCATTTCATTATTTATAGTATGTCCCCGTTTGTTTTCATTTGAACTCATCCCACAAGAAGAGGAACTTTCTTTTCGTCCAACCAAACCATTTCACTTATTCCCATACCACACCACTGGTACTAACGAAGTTCCGATTATCTTCTTCCATACCAGCTGGTATTCATTCCTTCTGGTTACTGACAAGCTATATGAAATATCACTATTTCAACTTCTTGGTACCAAAATATCTTCCGCATCAAACAGACAGTACCATTGTTTTATGCGCCTGAATGAATTCCTCATAGCGATGAAGAACCAACGCCTGGAGGCGGGTGCCTACTATCTTAGCCCTCACCTTTGCTATGTGTACTTGGACTCCTGGGGCAGGTAACAGTCACTACTGAGAATTAGAGAAAAGTCCAGGATTCGAACCCACAACTGTGTGAATGCGTTACCGGTGCACGGACAGTTGCGTCGCGAACATTTGCGTCCCATACAATTGCGTACCGGACAATTGCATACCAGGACAATTGCGTACCAGGACAATTGCGTACCAGGACAATTGCGTACCAGGACAATTGCGTACCAGGACAATTGCGTACCAGGACAATTGCGTACCAGGACAATTGCGTACCAGGACAATTGCGTACCAGGACATTTGTGTCCCAGACAATTGCGTACCAAGACAATTGCGTCCCAGACAATTGCGTACCAAGACAATTGCGTCCCAGACAATTGCGTACCAAGACAATTGCGTACCAGGACAATTGCGTACCAGATAACTGCGTAACTGCGTACACAATCAGTGTAACGCTGTTCGAAACAAATAAGAATTTTAAAGTTATAATTGTTGCTTTAGAATTGTCCTAGATCCTGCGTTACCAGCTCGCATCCGACTACGCCACCAGTGTACCAAACTCTTCACTCTTTCTTTATGTAATTTGTATGTTCAACGGTACAATGGATTTACGGACTTTCCCCGCAAACGGATTCTTCTGTTTTCTGATATCAAGTTTCCGCTTCGTTAACCATACTCGTCTTTGACGTTAGTTACCGCAGCTTTTTTGAGTTTTGAGCTGAGAACGTTTTGAGTTACAAACAACTTCCCACCACCTTTCTTGAACTTCCTCCCTCTTCTAGTCCGCTGGAGGCGTAATGATCACGCTTTCGATTAGTTGTAGATTCGAATCCTGCACTTCTTTCCGATGCCCAGCAGTGACTGTTTGTTACCTTCCCTATCAGTGCAAATGCATAGGACAGACGTGACGGCTTCTGCTGCAGCTCAGCGCCTTTTGGCGTAGACTCATCGACTTCTCCTTTCTTTTCCTTCACCTACGACGTATTGTACAGACATACAACCAGATTCCTCAACATGCATGTATTGGTATCAAGAAAGTGTTAATTCATATAAAAAAAAAAATCCCAAGGCGTTGGTGACGTAATCGGAAAACTGCTGGACTCGCATTCGCTTAGTTGTGGGTTCGAATCCCGCACTCCTTTCCGATTCCCAACAGCAACTGCCACCTGTCCCATTAGTTCAAATGCATAGGGCAAAGGTGACGACTTCGGCAGCATCTACGCGCCTCCTGGCGTACGCTCCTCACCTTGATAACAGAGGTTAAGTAAACGTTTGCAGTTTCCTATCAGTAGCAACGTACTTACCCCATTCTCCTTCAGAAACCAATGAAGGTAGTGGTCAGGAACCTACTTCAGGAGGAGCTGAGTAGCTGCGGCCGAAGCCGTCATCTTTGCCGTATGCGCCTGGTCTGTTGAGGCGACAACTAAGCGAATGTGAGACCAGCACGCTTACGACTACGCCACTAGAGCAATTGAAGGAGAATAGGAAATCTGGAGGAAGAGCATTTAATTCAGACATGAGAAAAAAAAAATAGAAAAAAAAACATAAGACTGGAAATAAAGAAATTTACATGGAGAGATCCTGGAAGCGGCTGGATTTACTTTGAACTACTGGAAATATGTTTAGATTTAAAGTTATCTTCAGTTCAACATGTGGGTAAAGTGTCTGGAAATTTGAGGAAAATAAGAATTGTATTTGTAGAATTTATGAAATACTGGTAGGTATGATTATTGGAATTATAGAGGAATATACTTATATTAGGGGAATGTGGTGGCTAAGAGGATTAGAGTTTTAGTGTTTGGAATCAAGAACTCAGAAGTAGACGATTTAAATCTATTATAGTCACCCCTAACGATAATTTGGATACACGATCCTAAATTCTCAATTTCTGACGAAAGCGATCACGCCTAGCTATGTTGTAGTGCAGTGAACGATTGAAATATTGACAATGCATTTATTTCATTTGAATTAGAAGACATGCGAAAAGGTTTTATGAGACTAAAAGTCGTAATAGAGAGAAGTCTCCAAGCTGGATGATAGGAAAGCTATTCCGAATGATTGGTTTAGATATCTACACTAAGGATGATGACAGCAAAGACTGGAGACAGATTTTGTGATGCTTATTAAATTGAAAAGAGCATTTGATCGTGTGTCTAGAAGCAAATTGTGGGATTCTATTCCTTTTGTTACTGTTCAAGACTTTTATATACATTGTAGGAGAGAAATAGAAATAAAGGGTGTAGGCATATGATGACAAACAACCTTAGAAGATGCTTCGTGAGATTTAGATATCTACACTAAGTAGGATGACGGCAAAGACTGGAGACAGATTTTGTGATGCTTATTGAATTAAAAAGAGCATTTTATCGTGTGTCTAGAAGCAAATTGTGGGATTCTATTCCTTTTGTTACTGCCCAAGACTTTTATGTACATTGTAGGGAGAAATAGAAATAAAGGGTGTTGGCATATGATGACAAACAACCTTAGAGGATGCCTCGTGAGAAATATTCTTAGAGAAATCTTTGGCAACGGGATTATTATCAACATTATCATCACCATTATCGATGTTACCATTCTTAACAAATGTATACCACATCAGGTGTTGATGACTCTTACTTTATATAGTTCTCCAGAGACAAAGGCCAAATATAAAGGTTTTCACCTCCCAGCGCTAGCTTCTTTATCAGTCCTGTTACTATCATTCACTATTATCTTGACTATTTTGTTGTCACATTATATTTCATTGTGTTCAGGTAAGAATTCGATATTCATATTAGATGTCTCTTTTTTCTATTACAATAGCTTTTCATTGATTTATGTATCCTATGTCCACATCTCCTGTTAGAAATCCACAATACATAAACAATATTTTCATTTATATAACCCAAACATTTCATATAGATTACGAATGCTCAATGGCCGAGTGGGTTAGAGGGTACTACTTGCACTGGAGGTCATTGTGAAGACTGTTCGAACCCTGCCGCAGGCGAGTTGGACCAAGAGCATGATTAATTAACTTCCATGCTATAAAGTCTTCTGAAAGGGGAACCGTCCTAAAACTCCTGATAGAGGGGAGTTCGTGACAGTAAACCGAATTAACCAATCATAACTCGTTTAGCTCCTTGAGGCTTAGTGGCTTATCTAAACTGAATATAGTTACCTAACGCTGACCAGAACAAAGTTCTTAAACTACCTACTGAATTCGCAGGGGGACCAAGTTACATGGTATGGCTGTACATAGTCTGTCCCGAAAGATATATTCACAATCCTTGGACTTACATTTATTCAGATATCACAATTAACACTAATTTACTCTCTCGTGTGTTCATGTTCCATTTTATAAGGTAACAGAAACCACAATTCTTTTCTCAGATTGATAAAACAGAGGTAACACCTATTCTGACGTGGCTCCTCTACCCTAAATCCAATGTTGAAGCCTCCTCCTACAAGATCATAGTAACCACAACCTATAACCATTACACTTAATGTCTTGTTCGAATTGTTGGGCTACGAGGCAATTAGCCCTCCCACATTCGAGGTACCATTAACCCACCACGCTATAACGATTAAACTACTCGAAGGACCAACCACACTATCTACATTGTACTGTCCATCTCCCCGGCTTAACTTATTCAATATGCTTACGCATTTATGAGATTCTGTTTCGCGAACTGTCGGATGGTTCTCTTCCACTGGAGAATTGACCTCAGATCAACAGGGTCCCGGTCCATGGAGAACCTGTTCTTAGTTAGGGTTAGGGGTCTCGCAGCTTAATAAAATCGTATGGCATTTACATTATGAGAATTTATAAGGGAAGACACCGAACTTAGAGGTGCAAGAAGTGCCCTACTTCGAGAGCCTTGAGTACCCATAGCGGTTCTTGCGGAAGAAGACTTCGAAGAGAAATTAGCCGAACAAGTCCATTTCTGTGGTTCTTCCAAAGGCCTTACAGGATAATGACCATTACTGGTTTGCTTGTTACAAATGACCCCTTGAGTACAGTGGCAACGCCTTTCCGGAATTAAGTCTGTCATTATGCTAACTAAAGTGGCCCCTACGAGTATACGACAGATATTACAGAAGTTAGATCTCCTGTCAATGTGCTTTATCAATATCGTATTGACACAAGATGTTGATTCATAATTGACCACCCTCCCCTTCTACCTGCCCCCCCCCACCCCTTCACTTATCCTTCCCCCTCCCTTTCGGATATCTATTAAAACACATTGTCACTTTAGATTTCTTGTGTCTACCTAACTATAGTATACAGGATAGGAACTAGTAGCGTGTGTGTGTGTGTGTGTGTGTGTGTGTGTGTGTGTGTGTGTGTGTGTGTGTGTGTGTGTGTGTGTGTGTGTGTGTGTGTGTGTGTGTGTGTGTGTGTGTGTGTGTGTGCGTTTGTGTGTGCTTTCGTAAACGTGCGTGTTTGTGTGTGTGTGTGTGTGTGTGTGTGTGTGTGTGTGTGTGTGTGTGTGTGTGTGTGTGTGTGTGTGTGTGTGTGTGTGTGTGTGTGTGTGTGTGTGTATGTGTGCATTTGTGTGTGTTTGTGTGTATGTGTGTGCGTGCGTGTGTGTGTGCGTTCATGTGTGGGTGTGCGTGCGTGTGTGCATGAGCGCTCACGCATATAAGTACATACATACATATACCAAATGGCCTCCTCCCCATATGAAGAAGATAGCACCCACCCTTCTCCCATCTCGCACCTAATCCCAACCATTTGTTCTCGGATGTATATGTTTGTGTAAAGTATGCGTATATGTTCATTCACTTTAATATATTCTACAATATTGCTTATGCAAATCCTTTCATTACTCCCTGGTTGATGATTTACCCTGTCTACCTACATTATATTCTTGACATTTTACATTTCTCCCTTTCTCCATTCATTCTTTTCCTCCGCCTCTCGCTCCTCTTTCCGTCGTCACTTACCCTACTCCCCTCATTTTCCCTCTCCATTTTTACTCCTACGGTCTTTGATCTTGTATTCCTCCATCGCCCTTCATTTATTATTAATTTCATTTCTCTCCCACACCATTTTCTTCCCCCTTTCCCTCCACACTAATAATAAGGTTCGTTTGCGCTAGCTGGCTGCGGAAGTCCCACCCTGGCCTTGCCTTCGAAAATTTCTTTCTCCTGATTGGTGGAAATCATTTCTACTCAAAGACGTGTTTCCCTATTTTTTATTTACTTATATATTTATTCTTTCATTTATTCATTTATTTACTTATTTATTTATTTGTTTGTTTATTTATTTCATTTATTTATTCATTTATTCATTTATTATTTACTTATTTGTTTATCTATTTATTCACAAGCAGCGGGTTCGCCGCATCTGCCTTCGGCAGGTTGTTTGGCCTGCGGCGCTTCCTCGCTTCGCTCGCTGGCCATAGAATCCACAGATACGCTTTGTTTCTTAGTAGACTGCTCACCTTCGTCAGGTTCTACCTCTAAGTATTTTTCTGCATCAAACCTACGTTTGGGCGACCTATGTTCTTCGTCGCTGTCTTCATCACTCATTCTCTTCGTCATGGTCAACATCTGATCCAACTTCCCGTTCTTCTTCTGCAACTTCTCGTTTAGTTCCTTATTTTCCTCCCTTTATTTGTCCACAATCTCATCCTTAATGTCCTTCTTAATATCCTCCAATAAATCTCCAGTGGTTGACACGTAGTCGGTGTCGTAGCCAGGCATAATCATCTTGATACCCTCTTCTTCTATTAGTTTGAATACGTCTTCAGGAATATTGGAATATTGATTACTCGGTGCTTAATTAAAAAGTTATTCACGAAGAACTTAAATACTACATTGCGTGGTCGTTTCGTTAGTATTTTTCCGTTTTCTTTTGTGGTTCCGGTATGGATAATCAGAGAATCTCTTACGGAAGTGTCCCCCAAACACCGCCACCGCTGAGGTCATTTCAGAATCTTTTGAAAGAGTTATGTTCTTGGTTTGAGGTTGATGGAGTGTCGTATACGATAACTTTCTTTTTTCTTTCATTTTTATGCTTAATTGCAGATTTTACTTTTTTTATATCGCATTTGTTGTGAATAACAGTTCTTTTTGACGTTTTGAAAAGTCTATCAAAGAAACACAGAGGAAAGTTCCTGTGATCTGACTTTGCAGCGTGTTTAGCGAAGTTCTTATATCCTGAGAAGTAATGCCGCATGAGCACCTCTGAATTCTCATCTATCATATCGTCCAAACACTCCAATCCGTCAAACATATTGTCACTGTATTCGAATTGTTTATCGTTCTCTAGAGTTGATTTGAAGGCGATCACCTTCATTTGGAACTCGCGTATAGATGCTTTCATGTTAAAGGTCTTGATGTCAGCGTAGAAGCCAGGGAACGTTTTACTGTGCTCGTCGCATAGTTTAACTGCCAACACCTTATATTCTTGGAACGTCTTTTTCGTTATACTCTTGGTAGTCGTGAGCCACTTCCATAGGTACCTCTGTCTACACCCTTGTCCACGCTTCTTCGCCGTTTCGTCTCCTGACATCGTATCGGTAGTCGGTATTGTACAGCCAATCACCCTTACGAAAGTGTCTCCCAAACACCGTCACCGCTGAGGTAATTTAGAATCATTTTGAAAGAGTTAAATTTTTATTTATGTATTTATTTATTTATTTATTTATTTATTTATTTATTTATTTATTTTACCTTTCCTGTACCAAACAATGATTTCGTTCCCTTTCATCCTGATTCTAGCCTGAATATTTCATTCATTTTCGTTTGACATATCTCGGTAGCCTTAAATTATTTTTTCATAATTATTAATTTGTTTTGTTTTATTGTCATGACACTCTTATTCACCTCTGCAGCACCCTTTAGGAACCAAACAATAATATAAAAAATACAAAATAAATTACCTACCGATCTGAGACGATCTCACACTTCATGAAGCTCATTCTCATTCAGCTGTTGGTAGACATTAGGAATGTATATATTAGAATTAGGAGTTATCTACATTGGTCTAAATTCTCACGTTGTTATCATTATCAGATAACTTTAACTATCCTATCCTCTTTTCTTTTCTTATAAACCTTTCATTTTTTTTACTTTTTGTATTGTTTTATGTACTCATTTATTGTTTGTTTTCACTATTTATATAGAACTGTAATTATCTACTTGTCAATTATCTACTAATTAGTTAATTCATTTGCCATATACCATTATTCATATAGTTGTTTATATGTTTACATATCTGTTTATTTATCTACTATTTATTTATTCATTTATCTATCTATCCATCCATTTATTCACTTATTTATTTATCTATTTACTTATTCGTATATTTGTCTATTTCTCTATTTAATTAATTTCTCTTTGTTTATTTATTCCTTTACTGGTTTATTTATTAATCTATCTATATACTAATTTATTCATTCATTCATTCTTATTTATTTGGCTATCTGTTTATCTTTATTTTACATTCTCCCCCCCCTCTCTCTCTCTCTCTATCTATATATATATATATATATATATATATATATATATATATGTATATATATATATATATATATATATATATATATATATATATGTATATATATATATATATATATATATATATATATGTATGTGTGTGTGTGTGTGTGTGTGTGTGTGTGTGTGTGTGTGTGTGTGTGTGTGTGTGTGTGTGTGTGTGTGTGTATGTGTGTGCGTGTGTGTGTGCGTGTGTGTGTGTGTGTGTGTGTGTATGTGTGTGTGTGTGTGTGTGTGTGTGTGTGTGTGTGTGTGTCTGTGTCTGTGTCTGTGTGTGTGTGTGTGTGTGTGTGTGTGTGTGTGTGTGTGTGTGTGTGTGTGTGTGTGTGTGTGTGTGTGTGTGTGTGTGTGTGTGTGTGTGTGTGTACCTATCTCTCTATCCTTCTCTCTTTTTCTCTGCCTGTCTGTCTGTCTGTCTGTATGTATGTATGTCTGTATGCGTCTGTCTGTCTGTCTGTCTGTCTCTCTCTCTCTCTCTCTCTCTCTCTCTCTCTCTCTCTCTCTCTCTCTCTCTCTCTCTCTCTCTCTCTCTCTCTCTCTCTCTCTCTCTCTCTCTCTCTCTCTCTCTCTTTGTTTCTGTCTCTGTTTCTCTGTCTGTCTCTCTATCTCTGTCTCTCTGTCTGTTTCATCGCTAATTAAATGTCCTCTCAATCTCCACTGGTTCATAACTTTTATCCCTACTCCTCCTCCCTCGTGCACACTCCACCTTTCCAATCAAGTTCAATCAACCATCAACCATTTTTCTTCTCGCAATCTCTCTCCATTACTCTCTTGTCTGAAGCTTCAGGTACATTATTGCTTTTACATAATACCAATTATGACCACACTCTCCCCCTCCCCCTTGTCCCTCATTTGACAACTGGACGTGAACCCTAACCTGAATAAGACTGTCAGGCCTTAGCCATAACAACATGTCTGTAGTGTAACAAGGGCACCCATAAGTGGAACGCTCTTCTCATCATGTAAGTTTTAGTAATTTTACACTCAACTACGTGGATCACCTGTTGTCATATTGGATGTCATATATATTTACGGTTTATTTCCTTTTTAAACCTCCCAAAACCAATGGTCAATATAGGTTCTTGCTCTGGGGTAGAATCATAAAATTTCAATCTTTTCATAAAGTTAATTGGGTCCTATTTTCTTCTTCTTCTTCTTCTTCTTCTTCTTCTTCTTCTTCTTCTTCTTCTTCTTCTTCTTCTTCTTCTTCTTCTTCTTCTTCTTCTTCTTCTTCTTCTTCTTCTTCTTCTTCTTCTTCTTCTTCTTCTCCTCCTCCTTCTTTTCCTTCTCCTTTTCCTTCTTCTTCTTCTTCTTCTTCTTCTTCTTCTTCTTCTTCTTCTTCTTCTTCTTCTTCTTCTTCTTCTTCTTCTTCTTCTTCTTCTTCTTCTTCTTCTTCTTCTTCTTCTTCTTCTTCTTCTTCTTCTTCTTCTTCTTCTTCTTCTTCTTCTTCTTCTTCTTCTTCTTCTTCTTCTTCTTCTACACAGAAGCACAAGTTTAATAGGATGCAAAATTTAATTGTATTTTCCTCTTCCCTTTATCTACAATAAAAAATCATTATTACCTGTTCCTTTTTTCTTCTATCACCCTCTTCTATATTCTAACAACTAAATTGATAACAAACGCTACTAAGCTTCACATCTCTCGAAACGCTTTTCCATGAGAGGGGTCCGCTGAAGATGAACTGGCAGTATTTCTTGTAAAGCGATGAGGCGCAATCTTCACGCGGTTTCAGCAGGAGAGTGATGTGATGCTGAAGGTCGTAATAGGAGTGAAAGGAGCCAGGGTTCTTCCCCTATGTCTAGTCACCTCGCTTTGCGTGCCTCTTTATTTGTTTATTTTTATTATTTATTCTTTATATGTATTTTCATACTTTATTCTGTTTGTGGACTTATTTATTTATTTATCTATTTGTTTATGTATTTGTTTCTGTGGTTAATCGTTTATCTATTTGCTTATTTGTTTATTGCTTTACTTATTCATTTATTTCATAAATTCCTTTTTTGTATATCCCTTTATTCTTTTTTTTCCAATTTCTTCTTTCTATTTCCTATTTTTCCTTATTATTATCTATTTATTCATTTATTAACTTATTTATCTCGTCCACTTATTTATTTTTTAATTTTTGCCCCTGCTTCAGGACATTATTCAGATGTTCAACGAAAACAGCATTTTACAACCATTGGGTTGTATTACGCTACAACCTCCAAATCAGGTCAAAATAGGTCACAATCCTATTTGGCCACTTCACAAGATTTCGTTTTCCCATAAGAAGCTAGACAACTTTTTTCGCATTTTCAAAAACCCATCCATCTTTTCAAAAATATGATACATACCGTCCTCACGTCTTGTTCTATTTTTTTTAATATAACATCTTTTTACATTATCAAGTACGGGAGGTTGAGTGGAGCCAACACTTCAGGAGTTATTATGGCGCCTCTACGGACCAGATCAACGCTGTATTCTGTTCTGTTTTCAGATAAATCTCTATTCGCAGAGGAATGGTGATTTGCTTTTTGAATATTACTCCATCGTTTTTGTTGCTCTTATTTAATCCATTCTGTACCAATTTTAGAACACCATTTTGTGTCGGTGCGCGCGTGTGTGTGTGTGTGTGTGTGTGTGTGTGTGTGTGTGTGTGTGTGTGTGTGTGTGTGTGTGTGTGTGTGTGTGTGTGTGTGTGTGTGTGTGTGTGTGTGTGTGTGTGTGTGTTTACGTGCGCGCGTGTGTGTTTGCATTCGTGTAGTGAATATAAGAAAACCGCCACCCATGTTCCCTTTTATAAGGGGATAAATAAATTGGTGCACAAACACAGACACACAAACACACACAGACACACACACACACACACACACACACACACACACACACACACACACGCACGCACACACACACACACACACACACACACACACACGCACACACACACACGCACGCACGCACACACACACACACACACACACACACACACACACACACACACACACACACACACACACACACACACACACACACACACACACACGCACACACACACACACACACACACACACACACACACACACACACACACACACACACACACACACACACACACTTCAACGAACGGACGGCTTAGAAGACGTTCTGAAGAAAAAGTGAAATTTCGTGGATCCCAAAGCAAAGGAAGTACCTATTGTATTTACAGGGTGGGGGGGAAATTGCTCGTGGTGTAGGGAAAGTAAGGAAAAAGGAGAAGGGGAGGGATTACTGAGGGAAATGGAAGGAAATGAGGAAGGTGAGGACTTGGCCCAGGCAGGCAGACGAAATCTAAACAAACGAGGTCCGGACCAATTTAGCGATGACGAAATGTCTAACAAAAATGTAAAGATTAGAAGTATAGATAAGAGCAATACAGTAGAAGATGATGAGAATATTTTCCAGGGATTTAAAGAGGGTGGGGGGGACACAACCCCCCCCCCCCCCGATTAACAAGACTAGAAGAGAAACTCGATAAGATGATCGAGCACTGGGAATTTAGGTTTAGTCACGTTAACAACATTGTGCAGAGAGTTGAAAAATTGGAAGAACTAGAGAAGGCGAACAAAAACTTAACTAAGGAAATTGAAGAATTAAAAAAACAGTTAAAAGAAGTAAAAGAAGAGAATAAAGTCTTAAAGGAGAATAATAAGGAGAACAAGGAGGGTTGGAAAAAAATCCAAGAAAATAGCAAAGTTGCATTCACTGACATAATCAGACAGCAAATGAATGAACAAACTGAAGACTCAGTTATTAAAGTGATGAGACAGAAGGAGAATATAGTAAGAGACTTAGCAGACAGAAAGAAATGTATAATTATATTAGGAATGGAGGAGAAACATAACCCAGATAGAACCACAAGAATCAAAGAGGAAAATGAAAAAGTAAGAAATTTACTAGAATTAGTTCAGGAAGATGAACCAGAAATAATGAAACAAATCGAAGAGAAATTCAGGCTCGGGAAATATAGTACAGACAAGACCAGACCAATTAAGATTAAATTCAGGTCACAAACTACGGCTGAGAATATCTTATCCAAAACAGGGAAACTAGCAACAAGTGAACAATATAAAAAGGTATGAATAAAAAGGGAAATGAATAAAGAGGAAAGAGAGGAGGAAATAAGGAATACACATGAAGCTAAGAAAAAAAACGAGACCAGAACGGAGACAGAAAAACAAGAATTCTACTGGAGAGTAGTGAATATGAAATTGAAGAAATAGAACATAAAAGAGAGAAACACAAAAGAAACAGAGAATACAATGGAAATAACAGAAAGTTAAGAGTATCCTACACAAATATAGATGGATTAATAACAGGACTGAATGAACTGAACAAATATCTGAAAGAAAAAGATCCGGACATACTGGGAATTGTTGAGACAAAATTAAAAGGCCCACTACCACCCAACAGCATAGGACACAATGCATATAATTATTGGATTAGAAACAGAAAGATAAAACAAGGGGGTGGAGTTATGTTCCTGACTAAGAAGGATATAAACATGAAGAGAGTCACATATGGGAACAATAGAGTAGAGATGATAATGATAGAAGTAGAAGATAGAGATAAGAAGAGCAGAAAGTTTGTAATAAACTACGTGCCCCCAAAAACAGCCTCATGGGAAGAGAATGAACATAAAAGCATGTTAGAAGACACAAGAATAACACTAAACGAGATAATGGAAGATGGAGGAAGAATAGTTATGATGGGCGACTATAATTGCAAAGAAATATGCTGGGAAGAGATGACCGTAAAGGGTGGAGAAGACTCATGGGGAAGTGTTCTACTTGAGATGATTATTGACCACACAATGACACAATGGATCCAAGAGAACACTAGGTATAGAAATGAAGAAGAACCATCGAGACTAGACCTAATAATCACATCAGAACCTAAAATAGTGGAAAAGATAGAATACCAGGCACCAATAAGTAAAAGTGACCACATATTGATAGAACTAGAACTAAATGAGAAAAAATACATGAAAAGAAATGAACAATATAGAAAAGGAAGATTGATGTATGAAAAAACAAATTTTGATAAAATAAGAGACTTCTTCCTAAATAAAAACTGGGAAAGAATACATAAAGAAGATACAACAGTAGAAGAGAAATGGAATATTTTGACAAAAATCTATAAAAAAGGAGTAGAAAAGTATGTCCCAAGACAAAAACAAGAAAAAGAATATGTAAAAGGCTGGTACAACAAAAGTTGTAGGGAGATAAAAGACAAAAGAGACAAAGCTTGGACCAAATGGAAGAAAAACAGAAGACCAGAAAAATGGAAAATATATACTTGTTATAGAAATGAATATGTACAAGCGTGCAGAGAGGAAAAGAGAAAATATGAAAAAGATGTCATAGAAAAATGTAAAGATCAACCAAAACTATTCTACAGATTTGTAAACAATAAACTGAAAAACAAACAAGACTTGGAGAAATTAAGACAAGGAGGAGTTGAATACACAGAGGAAATGGAAATGGCGGAAATTATGAACAAACATTTTAAATCGGTGTTTACTAGGGAGAACATACAACCTGAAGAGATCGAATGGAAAGAGAAAGTTCCACCTATGAAAGAAATAGAAGTAACAAAGAATTAAATATTGAACCACTTGAGTAATCTTGATGTCAGAAAATCACATGGACCAGATGAAATAGCAAACTGGATTTTGAAAGAATGCAGTAATGAACTAGCAGACATAATACATAGCATAATAAACAGTTCCTTGAAAGAAGGTAAAGTTCCAGAAGATTGGAAAAAAGCAAATATAGTACCTATATATAAAGGAGGAAATAAAGAAGACCCTAACAACTATAGGCCAGTCTCTCTAACAAGTACAATAGCAAAAATTTGTGAAAGAATTGTCAAAAATAGATGGGTAAAATATTAAAAAAAAAAACCAATGTGCTCAATCCAAGGCAATTTGGATTCAGACAAGGACGATCATGCGTCACCAATTTAATATGTTTCTATTCAAGACTAATAGATATAATACAAGAAAGAGATGGATGGGCTGATTGTGCATTTCTAGACCTAAAAAAAGCTTTTGACAAAGTACCACATAAGAAGTTGCTTAAGAAATTAGAAACTGAAGGAGGAATACAGGGCAGACTGCTAAATTGGATGGAAGACTTTTTGCAAGAAAGAAAAATGAGAGTAGTGATAAGAGATCAACACTCAAAATGGGATGAAGTAATAAGCGGTGTTCCACAAGGAACAGTTCTGGCCCCAATAATGTTTGCTATATATATTAATGATATGGATGAAGGAATTGAAAGCTATATGAGCTTTTTTGCAGATGATGCAAAACTATTGAAAAAAGTGAACACGGAAGAAGATTGTGAATCACTACAAAGAGATCTAAATATAGTACAGGAATGGAGTAGGAAGTGGGAGATGGAGTTCAATACAAAAAAAGTGTAGTATAATGGAATTTGGAAAAAGTAAAAACAGAATAACAGGATCATATAAATTGGGAGAAGAAGGAATAAAAAAAGTAGAAAATGAAAAAGACCTGGGAGTCATTATTATGAATAATATGTCACCTGAAAAACATATAAATACGATTTTTGGAGAAACCTATAATTTAATAAGAACAATCAAAGTGGCATTTACATACCTGGATGAAGAAATGGTGAAGAAAATTCTAATCACTCTGATAAGACCAAGATTGGAATATGCAGCAACGATATGGTCACCAAGTGCAAAAAAATGCATAAAAAAACTTGAAAGAATACAAAGAGCAATTACAAAATTGGCACCAACACTCTCAAAACTATCATATGAAGAGAGACTAGCAAAACTTGAACTACAGACACTAGAGCAAAGAAGAGAGAGGAGATTTGATAGCTATTTACAGAATCATGAAAGGCATAGAAATTACTGATAGAGAGAATCTGATAAAATGGGATGACAGAAATACAAGAGGACATGGAAAGAAAAT
>NC_134802.1:30372335-30374835 GCF_046742065.1 Oratosquilla oratoria
CACACACACACACGGTAGCGCGGTTGGTAGAGCGCTGGACTAGGAAGTACGGTGGTGCTCGCAGCAGCTGGTTCGAATCCTGCCCAGAGCCGAAATTATTTCGGTATCGCTGCGCTTCGGGTCGTTACTCTGACTCTCGGTCATGCGAGCTCTGAGCTCTCTTCCGAGAGGGAAATAGCTGTCGATCACGAGTCCAACACGTGATCCAAAGACCAAGGTGAATACACACACACACACACACATACACACACACACACACACACACACACACACACACACACACACACACACACACACACACACACACACACACACACACACACACACACACACACACACACACACACACATATATATATAAAATATATATATATATATATATAAACATATATATTTATATACACACGCACACACACAAACACACACACACACACACACACACACACACACACACACACACACACACACACACACACACACACACACATATATATATATATATATATATATATATATAATGTATATATATATATATATATATATATATACAAACATGTATATATGTGTATGTTTTCGTAAATGTTCATATAGGGTGTATATGTTTATATCAATATTTGAATCTCAATTCCGAAACCTGCACGCTTTCTTCGAGAAGCAGAACCAGTGCAAGAAATATGAAAACATTTCTGGAGTTTTGGATTTCTTCAGGATTCGGCAGAAGCTCATCAAACCAACGCAATCTAACTTTTTAGACTTCATCCTTAGGTATCATATCACTAGATTATATTGAGTGTCGGGGATGGGCAAGAGGCGTGGGGAGAGGAGAGAACGCTCCAAGTTTGTAACCCATGATTCCAATCTTATGACTTGGATACCTTGAGACGATTTCCAATCTAACCGTTCCTCTTCGGCTATTTACTCCAACACAAAACGATTCTAGACTCGTGATTGGATACAGGTTGTTTGGATAAGTTGATATGTCAAATGCTTGCGAGTTTATCATCCTTCAGATGACTAAAATCCCCTACTTGGAGCTGGAAATTTTAATGTTGATTGGGACATGTTCAATATGTGTTTCATCTCTAAGCTCTGAAGATGAATTCCACCAGCTGAATAAAAGCACTTACCGATAGTTAGAATACTCAAGTTATGGTGAAATAATGAGTCAGGCATCTAGTCATCGTTTTTAGAAGCTCTGCCATGGGATTCGAACCCTGGCCCGTGCGTCGATAATCACGAGGCCAAGACGCTAGCGACCTCGTGATTATCGACGCACGGGCCAGGGTTCGAATCCCATGGCAGAGCTTCTAAAAATGTTCAATCTGTCTTTAACATACACAATCTACTCATCAATTTATGTTTTATATTCACTCATACAGTTATATCTAACTTAGGAAGAGCGCCTGTTAGTCTATTTGTGTGTCTGTCCATCTGTCTGTCTGTATACCTTTTTCTCTGTTTTTTACCTGTTCTTTATCTTCTCATGCCACGCATATACATGTATATGTATACACACACACACACACACACACACACACACACACACACACACACACACACACACACACACACACACACACACACACACACACACACACACACACACACACACACACACACACACACACACATACACACACACATATACCCACACAAAAATAATAAGAGTAAATAAAAAAAATGGTCGTCCGTAGTTTGGACAAGTGACAGAGAGTTCAGGCAGGGTAATTAAAATTTGCGTTAAAATGAAATATTATTACACGGATAAAAATAACACATAAACATAAATGGGCAAAACATAATAGAATATATCAATAAATTTTACACAGTATATACATGAATATTATTTACCAAGTAGCTGGGTGTGCTCATTTATGCAGCACGTAAGAACATGTGAGCGAAACGAAGACTTGATTATGATGTAGACGAGTCTTGATTCTGGTTGCTTGAAGTCACATATACGGAAAAATCGTTTTGGCCGACTTTCCAGCTTCGGGAACAAAGGATAGTTTGAGGTGAGACTTTGATGTACGATAACTTCTGGTAGGTGAAGCTTCTGGTAGTCGGGAACGTGTAAGATATAGGTTGATGTTTCGTAGTTGGGAAACAGCAGAGAGTGTCAAGTTGTACGTAGTCCAGCAACAGTCTTGAGATGTACGAAACAATTAGGAAAGACACAAAAGCTGTGCATTTTGTGTAGAGAAGGGTAATCGTTATGGTCCAAAGGACTTCTTTAGCGGAGTTGTCATAATCGACAAATATAGAATAATTTTTACCTAGATTCAGACGGGCCCTGGGCGTCTGCTTATTTTCTTGTCTTCTTCGTTCTTTTCGCGTTCTGGATCCCTCTGCTTCTCTCCTTTATTTACTCTCTTCTATTGATTCTGTGTGTCTCTCTGGAATTGTTCTATGCTTCGCCTTATATAACCCGGGAATGGGAGCTTACGTTTCTCGGGATGCCAAAACGTATGGAAAGCAGTAGTTTAAACACCTTCAATCA
>NC_134802.1:30379835-30384835 GCF_046742065.1 Oratosquilla oratoria
ATGCCTCGTTCTGACACAGTTATTCTTGTATGGTGGTACCTTCTTCTTATTTTTTTTTCTTTTTTTTTTATCCTCATCGTCTTAATTTTCTACCTTTTTATCTCCTTTTTCTTCTTCTTCTTCTTCTTCTTCTTCTTCTTCTTCTTCTTCTTCTTCTTCTTCTTCTTCTTCTTCTTCTTCTTCTTCTTCTTCTTCTTCTTCTTCTTCTTCTTCTTCTTCTTCTTCTTCTTCTTCTTCTTCTTCCTTTTCTTCTTCCTTTTCTTCTTTTTCTTCCTTTTCTTCTTATTCTTCCTCTTCCTTTTCCTCTTCCTCTCCTCCTCTTTCTTCCTCTTCTTCTTCCTCCTATTCTTTTTCTTTTTCTTCCTCTTCTTTATTTTCTTTTTCATCCTCTTCTCTTTCTTCCTCTTCTTCCTTCTCTTCCTCTTTTTCTCTCTTTTTTTTTTCCTTCTTCCTCCTTTTCCTACTTTTATTTCTTTTTCTTCTTCCTCATCTTCCTCCTTTTCCTCCTCCGCGAACTGTGCCGATACCTTTTTGGACGTGTATAACCTATTTCTATGTACAGAACGGATAAGTTTTCTCGGGAGAAATTCAGAAACATTCTTGAAGAAATTTTCGTTTAGTTTTTGGAGCTCTGGATTCGCGGGAAGTAACTCATAGATTGGAAAGAAAAATATCTTGGCCCAAATGGAAAAGGTAAATGGACACAAAGATTTTCAGAAAGAAGGCAAGAGGAGAGAGCGAGACTTCTAGCTTCGGGAAATCTGAGATATTTCTGAGGTGAGGTTTAATGTTACCGTGTTCATTCAATTATTGATTGATTTTATTGATTATTTATGTGTGTATTATTTTGTATATTTATTCATTTATATATTTTTTAATATATTAAGTTGTTAGTTTAAATATTTACTTACCTACTTGAAATTATTATTTTTTTTTTTCATAATTTTCTTACTTTTCTGTTACCGTGTTCATTCACTTATTGATTGATTTTATTGATTATTTATGTGTGTATTATTTTGTATATTCATTAATTTATATATTTTTGTATATATTAAGTTGTTAGTTTAGATATTTACTTACCTACTTGAAATTCATTTGTCTTTTTATATATTTATTTTATAATTTTCTTACTTTTCTGTTACCGTGTTCATTCAATTATTAATTGATTTTATTGATTATTTATGTGTGTGTTATTTTTCACATTTATTCATTTATCTATTTTTGTATATATTAAGTCATTAGTTTAGATATTTACTTACCTACTTGAAATTCATTTGTCTTTTTATTTATCTATTTTTTTTTTCCTGTTTTATTCATATAATTGTTTAGGTATTCATTTAGATATTTTTCATTTATTTATTTATTTATTTATTTATTCACTTACTATCTGAAACATTTATTCGTTCAGCTATTTATTTACTTTTATATCTATCTCTTTATTCATTTATCTATCTATTAATTTATTCATTCATATACTTATTTATATATTTATTCATTTACGTATTTATTTTTTCATGTCTATTTGTTTGCCTTATCATTTATTTGTTTATCTATTTATTCATAAATCTGTTAGTAATTCTATTATTTGTTTATTTATGAACTGCTATTAATCTTTTATTCTTATTTTGTTTATTTACTTGTTTATTCATTCCTTTTATACATTTTATCTTATTTGTTTATTGATTTTATTTTATTTCATTGGTCATTTTATTTTGTCAATTTATCCATTATCTACTTATTCATTGTAGTAAGCAGAGAATGTTTATTGGCAGAAAATTAGAGACAAAGAAGAAAGAGAAGCCTATCTTGTCAATTAGATATGGAAAACAAGCTAATTCAATTGATACAAGATATTCACCCTTTTGATATATAGTTTTGCCTTAAAGTTAATCAGATCTTTTGGTTTTAGACAGTACAAAAAGCGTCATTGTAATCAAGTTTTTAATTGCAGAAGACTCGATATGTTATGTTCAAAACATATCCAAGTTATTTTACGCCAAACAGATATCTCTCAAGGAAATTGTCATATTGAAGGAAATAATTGGTCATTCAGTCAATAACATCAAAGTCCTCTATTAAAAGTGCCGGGGATGCCCCTCTGTTTCTGGGCACTCATATAAGTACGAAGGCTATAATTTCTATTTCAAATTATCATGGAGAGATAGGGCTATCCAAACATCACAGGCAAAGGCGGCTATTGGTCACGACTTTGACCGTAGTTGAGTGCCTACTGGCGTGTGTTCTTTATCCCTGGAAAATACATATTTACCATAGATGAGGGGATCGATTAATTTGCGAATAAATAAATGAAGACAAATTATCCAGTGATGGGAGTACATCTTTCTCATTAATCACTCAAACACATTGACGTGGTTTATGTTGTCGGTGACAACAAATAATCTTAACCAAATGAGGGTTAATTTAATAGATTAGAGACTTAATCTTACGAGCATTAACTCTTTGATTGCTAAAGGTTTCCATTATATCAATCAATTTGTTTGACGGCAGCTAGAACAATTTCTAAATCGATTTTGATAGTAAAAACGAAAATTAATATTATTTCTTTTTATTTCGAAGGTTTTTGTCTGTTGAATAAAACCTTCGTACGGTAGCGCGAATAATGTGTCTATGTCACCTTTGGGATTAAATCTCAAAAAAAAAAATCTTAAAATAAAATGGGATTAGTATCAAAATATCCTCATTAAGCGAAACCATGGAACCATAACATACCGCTGCCACACTAATGATTTCATTATTTTACAAAAAAAAAAAAAATCTGCTGTAACAGTTTATTATACTTAAAGATAACAATTCTGGAACTTGACCTGTTCTTCATGTTATGAAAGATCAAATTTCAGGGATAGTAATTGTCTTTCCTTTTTCCTTCACCTCCTTCTACTCTCCCTATTTCATCGTCATGTTAACCATTTTATTAGAAAATGATTTGATATTATTAGAACCTGGCAAACGCAATACCTTGGAACGCAATATATATTAACTGTTATTATCCTTCAATTGACCGACACTTAAGACTCCAGGAAGAATGTCATTCTTCGTATCATGCACTCCCTTTGCATGACTGTATTCAATTTTTTAGTGGCTTTTTAAAACAAGCATTTTTTTTTTTTTTTTTGCGACTAGTTCGTGTTGGTCTAAAATTTGAAAGAATCGTTTAAGTAGGGTGTAACTGTGTGATTTTGACCCAGGATAAAGAAAATTGTATTCGGCCACATAATACGTGGAGACTTGGCCAAGGCTTTGTTTATACTCATGGGTGAAGCAAACAAGGTCATCATAATAAAACAACAGGGCAGGACTCGCAGTAATGGGTATAAACTGGATAAATTTAGATTTAAGAAGGAAATAGGCAAGAATTGGTTTACTAATAGGGTGGTCGATGAATGGAATAAACTTAGTAACCATGTAGTAAGCGCTGAAACTATCAGTTGTTTTAAAAAACGATGGGGATGACAGGTGGTGACGGATACGGAGCTGCCTAGTGTAGGCCTTATGGTCTCTTGCAGTCTCCTTTATTCTTATGTTCTTATGTTATGTTCTTATGCTCTTATACTCATGGGGACTTGCTTAAGTCATGCGGAGGAACACTACCCAATATAACATGACACCCCATGTGATTATCTCATCATTCTGATTAATTGCTTCTGATTTTAAGGCGGCGATTCCAAGTACATCAAAAGCCTCCTTTCATTACGACAGTAGCAGAAAAAAAAAGAATGAGGCGGCACAAGGATTTATGATTTTAAGAATGATTGATATACTAAAAAATTGCAATGAGTTTTTGATCATTCGAGAAAAAAAGGATTCTTCGTATTTTCCAAATCGGTGTTATTTCTGTGGACAAAGAATTAAACGTTCAAAAGAAAAATATATCAAGTTTATTTTTTTTTATATCTACACTGTTTTTCTTTCTCTGTGTGCAAAGAGATAATTAATAAAATGGAAAACTATACTTTATTAAGTTCTATATGAAATGTGTTATGCTACCTACCTTGATGACAGACTCATATGGTTGAGTTGATTCTATAGAATGTGATTTAGTTTTCATCGTTTTTTATTCATAAGACTTATCACTCATGCAATTATTGTTATTTTTCATCATATTCGTTTTTCTCTTCGTCTTGATCATTTTCCTTCTCTCCTCTTATTTATTCTCCAATTCTTTTTACTCTTCTTATTTTTTCTCTTATGTTTCTTCCCTCGCTTCTTAACCTTCGTTTGTTATGCTTTTATATTTGTATCATATGGTTATTGAAGAATACAGTCCCCTCTCTGAATGTTCTCTGCACTCTTCAATTGGGCAATTAAGAAATCTTAACTGGATATATATCCAATAGGGGTCATTCTTACTTAATCCTTAGTATCTGTGTTGAATATCTAATACGCTCTTTCCAGTTTATTGTGTTTAAACTGTAGATATATGTCATTTTCCTTTCATTGCTGTATATGAATATTTCTGAAAATGGTCCTACCAGCTTATGCACTTCCCCCTCCATTGTCTTACATTAATATTGCATTGTTTGTATATACAAGGTGGTTATTGCATACACTCACACATGGACACACCCATACACACACAGACACAGACATACACACACGCACACACAAACACACACACACACACACACACACACACACACACACACACACACACACACACACACACACACACACACACACACACACACACACACACACACACACACACACACACACACACACACACACACACACACACACACACACACACACACACACACACACACACACACACACACACACACACACGTACGTACGCACGCACGCACGCACGCACATCCGTACGCATAAACACACTAACACTTTAGATACATGATTCCTAGCCTAACGGACGGATTAATCTAGAAGAGATTAGATAAGATGGGATTACCCACATTTGCCAGAAGAGAAAAGGCAGTATAGTAGTTGTCCTTAGATCAATGAAAAACGTAGACAGGATCTAC
>NC_134802.1:30392335-30394835 GCF_046742065.1 Oratosquilla oratoria
GAAGAAGTAGACATTGCTCTAAAAACTATGAAACGAGGAAAAGCACCTGGGGAAGATGGTATATCGATAGATCTTTTGAAAGACGCAGGGAAAGAATTTCATATTAAATTAGCTCAGCTGTACATCCAGTGCTTACATCAAAAACGCGTTCCTGAATCTTGGTGCAATGCTATAGTGACTTTACATATATATACATATGCCAAAGGCTTTTTCTCCCTTACGCGGGGGGTAGCCAAAAAGAAAAAGGCATAGAAATCACTCCCACCTATTTCATTTCCCATATATTCCACTCCCCTCCACCCTCCTTCCTCCCTCCTATCTTGGCACCTCCAGGATGACGGGTCATCCCTGCATCCTGTCCACTGCCTTGGGTCAGAAGCAGTGTCGCAAGACACAGTACATCCACAGCAAGGCCGCTTCATATATTCGGCGACCCCCCCTCTCTGTCCCCTCATGCTGAAAAGGAGAAGACGGGGAGAAATCCCTTTGGGCTACGTAATATTTTTCTCATACATACTTCCTCACCCCCATCCCCCACCAACTCCCCCTCATGCATAACAGCCTCATCTATACACAACCCTTCTCCATTCACCCCTATCTTCTGTCCTCTCCCGTCCTTCCTCTACAGACATTCCTCTCTTTTGTAAAGCCCCTTTCACCCCATCCATCTATCTCATCCTAGGACGCCCCCTCATATTCACTCCTTCCACCTCCGCCTTCCACACTTCTTTTACTAATCTTTCTTCACTCATTCTTTCCATGCGTCCAAACCATCCTAATACTCTTTCATCAACCCTATCTCCCAGCTCCCTTTCCACCCCTGTTCTCCTCCTCACCTCCTCATTTCTCATTCTATCTATCCTAGTAACCCCTATCATACTTCTCAGACATTTCATCTCAAACACATTCAAACTCCTTCTCTCTTCCTCTCTCATGTTCCATGTTTCTGCCCCGTACATTGCTGTTGGCACAATCATTCCTTCATATAACCTCTTCTTAGCATCCATTCCCAGATGTCTATTTCTCATTACACTTTTTAATCCACCAAGGCATTTACTCGCTTCTCTCAATCTACATTCTACCTCCACCCCCACTCCTCCCTTTCCTGTCACATTCGCACCCAAGTATCTGAAACTATCCACTTCCTCCAGTTTCTCACCCTTAATGCCCACTTCCAGCCTACTGTCACTCTCTCCCCTTGTACATCTCATCGCCTTATTTTTGCCCACATTTATCTTCAGCTTCCTTCTTTCACACACCTTCTCAAACTCTGTCACTAACTTCCTCAATCCCTCCTCCGATCCTGCTACAAGCGCAGTGTCGTCAGCAAACAACAGCTGGCTCACCTCCCACTTTTCTCCATTTTCTTTAATCATCTCCAACCGCTAACCCACTACCCTTGCATTCACTTCTCGCACCACCCCATCCATGTAAAGATTGAACAGCCAGGGCGACATAACACACCCCTGACGAAGTCCCACCTTTACCTCAAACCATTCACTCTCTCCATTTCTAATCGTAATGCAAGCTCTACTACTCTCATAAAAACTATTGACTGCTCTTAACAGATTTCCTCCTATCCCAAATATATCTGCAGTACCTCCCACGGTGTCTTCCTGTCTACCCTGTCGTAAGCCTTTTTCAGATCCAAAAAAGCCCAAAACACATCCTTACCTTTTCCTATAGCTTTCTCACATATCTGTCTTACCACAAAAATCTGATCTACACATCCCCTACCTGTCCTAAAACCACACTGTTCCTCACCAATTACTCCCTCTGTTCCTCTCCTAATCCTCTCAATCAAGACCCTCCCATAAGCCTTCCCAATTACACTCAACAAGGTGATCCCTCTGTAACTACTACACTCACACTTGTCCCCCTTTCCCTTGTAAAACGGAACTATACAGGCACTCCTCCAGTCCTCTGGCACTCTACCCTCTCTTAAACAAACATTAAATAACCTCACCAGCCAGTACCTCCTTTCTTCAGACACTCTGCATGGCATCCATCCAACCCAGGTGCCTTACCTGCTCTCATCATCTTAACAGCTGCTTTCACTTCATCCTTCCCCATTTCTCCTCCATTTTCCTCACTCATCACTCTCATTTTCTTAGCGCTTCCCACTGCAACTACCTTTCCCTCCCTATACTCCTTCACATTTAGCAGCTCCCTAAAATACTCTGCCCATCTTCCTCTCACTGCCTTCTCTTCCATTATTATCTCTCCATCTGCATCTTTTACCTTTTCTTCTCTACTTGATTCGCCTCCTCTTCCTCTTTTAACTTCCTTCCAAAACATCTTTTTATTACTTTCAAAATTTTCTGTCATACTCTTTCCCCATTTCACATCTGCTCTCCTCTTTGCTTCCTTTATCTTATGCTTAACTTCCTTTCTCTTTACTTAGTAACTGCCAACCGATTAACTTGCCATCAAATGTACATAAAATATTCTCCAAGGTTCTTGCAAATAGACTAAATCATGTTTTAGATGGAAACCAACC
>NC_134802.1:30412335-30419835 GCF_046742065.1 Oratosquilla oratoria
TGTGTGTGTGTATGTATGTATGTATATGTAAATGTAAATGTAAATGTAAATGTAAATGTATATGTATATGTATATGTATATGTATATATATATATATATATATATATATATACATGTGTGTGTGTGTGTGCGTGTGCGCGTTATGTGTACATGTGTGTGTATGTGTGTTTCTGAGCAGAGTTGTATCGATTCCATTATGACAATACGTGTTTTTTTAGAGACTAGTTTTCTTTGTGTATCAGACCTTCTTTTCACATCTGTGCGTACGAAAATGGAACATGAAATAACCAGACACCTGCAAAAAGTGTCGGTTTGCAGCCAGCGGGAAAGTTTAGGACGACGGCTGAAGAAGAAACACTTCAATAATAAGAGAGACAGCCGAACTACACGAAATTACGAATTCTTCGCACATCGCTCACTGAAACGAAAACTGCTGAGGGCCAAGAGTCCGCATGAAATCTATGAATATCTGGAGAGAAGCAAGGGGCTACCTGGAACCTCGAGAACCAATGAGGAGAGCTGGAAACGTCTTCTTTTCCCGACTTCGAAGGCTCGTTCACAGGCCACAGG
This sequence comes from Oratosquilla oratoria, assembly GCF_046742065.1. Lineage (NCBI taxonomy): Eukaryota > Metazoa > Arthropoda > Malacostraca > Stomatopoda > Squillidae > Oratosquilla > Oratosquilla oratoria. The sequence continues at coordinate 30,412,906 of NC_134802.1, forward strand.
GCCTTGCATGGGAGAGAAGAGAAAAAGGAGAAGAAGAAGAATGAAAAGAAAAAAAAAGAAGAAAAGGAAAAACAAAGAAAATGAAAATAGATAAGAAAAGGAATGAAAATAAGAAAGATAAAAATCGATAAGAGAAATTAAAAGAAAAGATAATATACAAGGAAGAAGAAGTTAAAGTAAATGAAAACGGCACAAGAAACAAAAAAAGAAAAGAAAAAAGAAGAGGAACAAGAAAAAGGAAAAGAAACGGAAATGTAATAAAAACGAAATTTATGAAAAGTGAAAATAAACAAATAAACAAACAAAAAATGAATAAACAAAAAAAGTAGAAAAAAAAATATTAATACACACTATCCATGTAATCACTGTATGTGAACATGATATTGGAAAACAATGATTTATCAATCAGGTGAAAATGACCCTACAGCGTCGAACAGTTTTATTCATCAACTCATATCATTACTGGCTGTTTAGAACGGCAGAGTTGTTTTTTTCTAGAATATATTATCGATGTTGGAATAGGACTTATCCTAAGTTAATTTCACTCATCTGTGTATTTGCTACAACAAAAATAAAGGTGATTCCAAAAGAACAAAAACTGATAGCTACGAAAAAAACGAAACATACAAAAAAAATCTTCATAAGCAGAATAAAGGGGGAGAATAAAGTATCACATAACAAATGAGAATTATTCCTTTTCTTAATTCCTTCTTTAACCCATTAAACTCCGATGACAAGATTCTTGTCATTTGGTCAAATAAAACAAAAAATCATAAAACACCAAAATGTTTGATCAAAGACCAGAAAAATATGACGTCAGTCCTCGCTTCGCTGCGAGCGAAGCGAGGACCGACGTCATATTTTTCTGGTCTTTGATCAAACATTTTGGTGTTTTATGATATTTTGTTTTATTTGACCAAATGACAAGAATCTTGTCATCGGAGTTAATGGATTAATTTTGTCCATAGCAATGTACATTTTACATTCCTTTGGCTAAATCCTAGAAGACCTGTCTGTATCCTTTCAGTACCTGGCCATTTTCAACCTCCTTTATCCCTCTCTTCTATCACGTAAGACTTCATGTCTTTATATGTATAACTTCAATCAAATATTATGTTTTTTCATGTCTTTGGTGTAATATTGTCTTTAAGGATAGACAAGCCACCGGCTGCGTCTGTCAATGCTTCGTAGGGGGTTTGGCTCATATTGAATATCTACAAAATCATGGACAAACAAAACAATTCACTTCTTTTTCATCTATTTTCAGAAAGAATGAAAATAACCAATAAGTGGGCATAACAAGTTCTGCTGCTCTATTGACAAAATATCACAATTTGCATATATATATATACATATATATATATATATATATATATATATATATATATATATAATAAGAAATACAATATAATCCAATTTCAGTAGCGACAGCGCTAAATTTATCTTGCTAACTCCTGAAGGGTTTGTTCGGTGGGTAATACGTCTTCGTTAGCTGAGGGTTAGAAGCTAAAGACAAAAGAAGATGTAAGAAAAAGAAAAATTATTATGAGCCGTGAAGAGTAAACAGGAGAAAGTGAAGAGATATGGGGACAAATGTCTTCTTAAGTCGACAGTAGAATATGAAATAGCGATTGAGGAAAGAAAAGATAGAGATAGACAGACAGATAGATAGATATATAGATAGATAGATAGATAGATAGATATATAGATAGATAGATAGATAGATAGATAGATAGATAGATGGATGGATATATATATATATATATATATATATATATATATATATATATATATATATATATATATATATATATAGATAGATAGAGAGAGAGAGCGATAGAGGTGGTAGATATAAGTAGTTATAGGTAGGTAGAGGTAGACAGATACAAATATTTACACACACAAACACACACACACACACACACACACACACACACACACACACACACACACACACATACACACACACACAAACACATATAATATATATATATATATATATATGTATATACATATATATATACATATATATATATATATATATATATATATATATGTGTGTGTGTGTGTGTGTGTGTGTGTGTGTGTGTGTGTGTGTGTGTGTGTGTGTGTGTGTGTGTGTGTGTGTGTGTGTGTGTGTGTGTGTATTCACTTCGTCTTTGGGATCAAGTGTTGGACTCGTGATCGACAGCTATTTCCCTCCTCGAAGAGAGCTCAGATCTCGTTGGTCCGATCTATGTGTAACGCTATGACCTTGCACACACACACACCCCCAACTCCCCGCCCACGAGAGTTGGAGTAACACCCCTCAGCGCTGCGATACTGATATTATTTCAGCCCCGGGCGAGGATCGAACCCGGACCTCCGTAGTGTGTGTGTGTGTGTGTGTGTGTGTATGTGTGTGTGTGTGTGTACACACACACAAACACACACACACATATATATATATATATATATATATATATATATATATATATATATAGTTAGAGAGTTAGAGTTAGAGTTGGAAAGAGTTAGACACAGAGAGAGTTAGAGAGGGTTAGAGAGAGCGGGAGCGAGTGGACGAGGAAGGGAGAGAGGGAGGGAGAGAGGGAGAGAGGGAGGGAGAGAAGGAGAGAGGGAGAGAAGGAGAGAGGGAGCGACGGAGTGAGAGAGGGAGCGATGGAGTGAGAGAGAGAGGGAGAGGGGGAGAGAGGTAGAGAGGGAGCGAGGGAGAGATGGAGAGAGGGAGAAAGGAAGAGAGGGAGCGAGGAAGAGAAGGAGATAGGTGAGATAGGGAGAGATGGAGAGAAGGAAAGAGAGAGAGAGGGAGAGTTAGAGCGAGAGAATTAGAGAGGGAGTTAGAGAGGGAGTTAAAGAGAGAGGGTTAGAGCGAGAGACAGAGGGAGCAAGGGAGAGAAGGAGTGAGGGGAAGAGGGAGTGAGGGAGACAGGGAGCGAGGGAGAGAGGTAAAGGGGGGGGTGAGGGAGAGAGGTAAAGAGGGAGTGAGGGATAATGGTAAAGAGGGAGCGTGGGAGAGAGAGAGAGAGAGGGAGAGCGAGGGAGGGAGAGAGGGATAGAGAGGGAGAGGGAGAGAGAGAGGGAGATTGACAGAGAGAGAGAGAGAGAGAGAGAGAGAGAGAGAGAGAGAGAGAGAGAGAGAGAGAGAGAGAGAGAGAGAGAGAGAGGAGAGAGAGAGAGAGAGAGAGAGAGAGAGAGAGAGAGAGAGAGAGAGAGAGAGAGAGAGAGAGAGAGAGAGAGAGAGAGAGAGAGAGAGACAGAGAGAGAGAGAGAGAGAGAGAGAGAGAGAGAGAGAGAGAGAGAGAGAGAGAGAGAGAGAGAGAGAGAGAGAGAGAGAGAGAGAGAGAGAGAGAGAGAGAGAGAGAGAGAGAGAGAGAGAGAGAGAGAGAGAGAGAGAGAGGAGAGAGAGAGAGAGAGAGAGAGAGAGAGAGAGAGAGAGAGAGAGAGAGAGAGAGAGAGAGAGAGAGAGAGAGGGGGGAGAGAGAGAGAGAAGAGAGAGAGAGAGAGAGAGAGAGAGAGAGAGAGAGAGAGAGAGAGAGAGAGAGAGAGAGAGAGAGAGAGAGAGAGAGAGAGAGAGAGAGAGAGAGAGAGAGAGAGAGAGAGAGAGAGAGGAGAGAGAGAGAGAGAGAGAGAGAAGAGAGAGAGATAGAGAGAAAGAGAGAAGAAAGAGAGAGAGAGAGAGAGAGAGAGAGAGAGAGAGAGAGAGAGAGAGAGAGAGAGAGAGAGAGAGAGAGAGAGAGAGTTAGAGCGATGGAGAGGGAGAAAGGGAGAAAGGGAGTGAGTTCGGGAGACGTGTGTGTCTGTGGTGTTTGACAGATCGATATGAAGACAGTTCTGGAGGAGCGATAAGTGACGGGCACAGCCTTACATTGCTTTGGTGAGAAAGGTGAGAAATATGATTGAAAACTTACTATGCAGGAGATAGTAAGACACGCTGAAGCTTTTATTGGTAGTGCTGATTTTTTTTTTTTTTTTTTGTAATAATTGTGATAAAAGGAAAATGATGCCATAACAGATAATTCAAAGAAAGGCTACATGAAAAACGTAATGGAATACTCGACAAAAAATATACGAATGCTGGGGAAGCGAGACTTGGAAATGTAAGACAGAAGTAAACATTGAATTTTGCCCGAGAGTCTGTGAGCATTCCTAACAAGAAAGGATACAAACATGAAGTAGGTATGGCAGCCAGTGGAGATAGGAAAGAATGTAGGAAGACATGGAACTATATGAATAAATACCCGACAACAAATAGCACGAAAGCGCGAGAGAGAAAACGAGGCAAGAAAAAAATGATAAAAGATGCGTCAAGCTATGAACGAATCACTGGCAAGAAATGATACGGGTGTGTAAGAAGTGAGGCTTCAAGTATGTGAGACTATATGAATAAATACCCGACAAGAAATAGCACGAAAGCGCGAGAGAGAAAACAATGCAAGAAACAAATTCTAAAAGATACGTCAAGCTATGAACGAATCACAGGCAAGAAATGTTACGGGTGTGTAAGAAGTGAGGCTTCAAGTATGTGAAACTATATGAATAAATACCCGACAAGAAATAGCACAAAAGCGCGAGAGAGAAAACGAGGTAAGAAACAAATACTAAAAGATACGTCAAGCTATGAACGAATCACAGGCAAGAAATGTTACGGGTGTGTAAGAAGTGAGGCTTCAAGTATGTGAGACTATATGAATAGATACCCGACAAGAAATAGCACGAAAGCGCGAGAGAGAAAACGAAGCAAGAAACAAATTCTTAAAGATACGTCAAGCTATGAACGAATCATTGGCAAGAAATGATACGGGTGTATAAGAAGTGAGGCTTCAAGTATGTGAGATTATGAATAAATACACGACAAGAAATAGCACGAAAGCGCTAGAGAGAAAAAGAGGCAAGAAAAAAATGCTAAAAGATACGTCAAGCTATGAACGAATCACTGGCAAGAAATGATACGGGTGTGTAAGAAGTGAGGCTTCAAGTATGTGAGATTATATGAATAAATACCCGACAATAAATAGCACGAAAGCGCGAGAGGGAAAACGAGGCAAGAAGTAAATGCTAAAAGATACGTCAAGCTATGAACGAATCATTGGCAAGAAATGTTACAGGTGTATAAGAAGTGAGGCTTTAAGTATGTGAGACTATATGAATAAATACCCGACAAGAAATAGCACGAAAGCGCGAGAGAGAAAACGAGGCAAGAAACAAATACTAAAAGATACGTCAAGCTATGAACGAATCACTGGCAAGAAATGATACGGGTGTGTAAGAAGTGAGGCTTTAAGTATGTGAGATCATATGAATAAATACCCGACAAGAAATACCACGAAAGCGCGAGAGAGAAAACGAGGCAAGAAACAAATACTAAAAGATACGTCAAGCTATGAACGAATCACTGGCAAGAAATGATACGGGTGTGTAAGAAGTGAGGCTTCAAGTATGTGAGAAGAGCAAATGTCGGAGAGTATGGGAGACTACTGGGAGAGACTGAAAGGTGAACGAGGGCAGGAGTGGATGGATAAGTGCACCTAGAAGGGTTTTGAACCCTGGAGAGAATAGACAAGTGGAAGAGGGGAGTCCTGTGTACATGAGAGGAAGAAGGGGTGAGAGATCATCATTGAAGGTTGGAGGACACCTCAGAGATATTTTTTTGTTTCTAGTTCTCTCCTTTCTTTCTTTAATGATTGTTTCGAGTTATCTACTGAAAAATAAAACCAGTAGGTAATGTTGTATAAGGTAAAACATTAAAAATCATTATGTAGGGATTCAGAAAATGTGGTAAAGAAATAGTTGGTAGTGACACTTATGACATTGTTATCATAAGAACATAAGAATGAAGGAGACTGTTAGAGAACATAAGGCCTACACTAGGTAGTTCCATGTTGATTACATTATGTCATTTCCATCCATAAAGCTGTCTAACCGTTTCTTAAAACAACCGATAGTTTCAGCGCTCACTACAAGGTTACTAAGTCTATTCCATTCGTTGACCACTCTAATGGTAAACAAGTTCTTGTTTATTTCCTATTTAAAACTAAATTTGTCTGATTCTAATCCATTATTGCGAGTCCTACCCTGTTATCTTATTAAGATGACCTTTTCTGCACCCCCCTTGTTAAAGCACTTGATCCACTTGAACACCTCTATTATATCACCCCCGCATTCTGTGTCTTTCCAGAGTGTAAATAGGTGCTTAAGCCGGTCATCATAAAGTAAATTTCTGAGCCCATGTATCATTTTGGTCATTCTCCTATATACTGATTTTGTGCATTGATATCCATTCTATAGGATGGAGACCAAAACTGTTCCAGTTGTGATAACATAAGAATTATTTATGGTTAGTAATAGATTCACCGACTAGGAAATACAAAATTCGAGAAAATACTACTTATAAGGAAAATATGAAAATTGAAACAATTCCAGATACCATACCAGCAGCTAAAACATTACATGTGAATATGATAAAGGCAATTTCAAAGCTGTTTAGATAAATGTTTGAGACAAACCTGAGTGAATTTTGTATTCACTCATGCAATTAGAACGCAGAATTTTTACATAAAGTTCTGCAATTTTAATTTCATTTCCTACAAAATTATATTCAAGATATCAAGCTACTAAAATATTATACCTAACACTCTTGCTGTTAGGGAATGTCTGCCATGCTAGCGTTATAGAAAAAGAAATCGTAGGCAAAACCTTCATAGCGTTCAACACTCTTTTACCACCTGTATGAATAGGTTTCCACATAGGGGAGAATCATTGCGTGACCAGAATAAAAAACTACCATGAGTCTTCAATTTAGCATCGTCCACCTGTTGCAGTGTATATGGATCAAAGGAATAAGATCATTATTATTCCATCAATGATTATTCAATTCCATCATGCATCCTCTCGCAAAATCATAATAGTTCTAGTTTACCAATCTAGACT
>NC_134802.1:30424835-30429835 GCF_046742065.1 Oratosquilla oratoria
TCTATCTATTCATTCATCTATTATTTATTTATCCACAATACTTATTCATTCATTCATTCACTCGTTCATTCTTTTATTCTGTCATTTATTCATTCACCCATTCATTCATATTCTTTATATATACATATACTATTTCTTATTGATTTATTAATTTACTTATCTATTTATCGGTTCATTCATATATTCATTTATCTATTTATCTTTTTGTTTTTCATGGTGATGTATTCATTTCTTTCACGTTGATTAATTTAGATTATCACGGCTTTTATAGAAAGGTGAATTTACAACAACTAAAACGAAAATCCATTTTATCATTATCATCAAAGTTCGCACAGAACGTTGCAGTTCCATAGAGATCAACGTGTTATACGAACAAAAGCTATATCATTAATTATTCTCATGAACGACCATAAAACAACAAGATGTTTAAAAATGTAACTTATTTTGATAACGATACACAATGTCTTTTGTCTTCGTTTTCATTTTTCTTTTCACATTATTACCAGAGATTCTATTCTGTGAAAAGGAAAATATAATCGGTGATCATGGAAAAGGACTGGATGCCCTCTGATACGGACATCAGGATTACGTCGTTCGTATGAAACTGTTTAACTGAATGCTTCTATGATAGAAGCCTGCAATCCTGATGATTTGTGTTCTATTTTGTATTACTGTTTTTTATTTAAAAATTCCTATGTCTTTCGTTAGATTATGTGCATTTTGTGCATTCTAGTAATTAATTCCTTGAGCTGTACACTAAAACTAATTTAATTTATGTCAGTGTGATAAGAATTACATTTAAAGTATCATCTATCTTTTTTTTTTCTACCTTTCTATTTTTCCATCTTCCTATATAGTTGTTTGTCTAGAATGAGCTAGTCGATTAAACGTTGGGGAAGATCCTTGATGTTGTCTTGCATTATACAACAAGTATAAAATTAATACAATAGAATACAATATAATGCAATACAATCTTGTATTACATCTGAAGTTTCTAGAGACTCCTTTCAATAACTATGCCTCACCTGAAAAGGTCCAATACTTAGATGACGAGAACCTTCTTGTAGGAACCAAAGCAATATTACCCACGAACATCATCATATCATCTTATCATCAATACCAAGCGCTTTTATCCATGTGATCAACGTTGCACCAAGAGGTGGTGTCATAGGAACGGTAATAGGAGAGATTCAAGGAAGGCAGCAGAACGGAAGGAGAGTAGAATAATAAGAATAATCAGCAATCTTTTATTTGAAAGATTAACTCCTGTCACAAAGAAATGCTATGAGAGAGTTGTTCGTAGGGATACCTCTAAAATTCGTGAAATGTTATCTGTATAAAGATTAATTCAACAAAGAGCCTTTACGGGTAACACTATCATATTATACATACATACATATACCAAGGCTTTTTCCCCCTTACTAGGGAGGTAGCCAAAAAGGAAAAGACATACAATCATTCCCACCCATTCCATCCCTGAATACACTCCACACCCCTCCACCCTCCCTCTTAGCACCTCCTGGATGACGGGTCATCCCTGCACCTTGTCCACTGCCCTGGGTCAGAAGCAGTGTCGCAAAGACAGCACATCCACAGCAAAGCCGCTTCATTAAATCGGCGACCCCCACGTCTCCGTCCCCCTCTCCGTCATATTATAGACTTCAAACGTAGCAAAAATAATGGAAACAATCAACAGACATGCTATCGAATATCATTTAGAAAGTAACCGTTTGATAAATGATAGCCAGCATGGTTTCAGACGGAAACGTTCTTGCGTGACTAACTTACTCGAATTCTACAACACAGTTATCTCGAATTATGACAAAAGAAACAATATAGATTTAATATATCTAGACTTTGCAAAAGCTTTTGATACCGTCCCACACGAAAGACTACTTACTAAATTAGCTTTGCATGGAATAAGTGGTAGCCTATTAGGTTGGACTAGTAATTGGTTGAAAGGTCCAAAACAGAGAGTTGTTTTAAATGGAAAAACTTCTGGATGGAAAAGTGTTGCAAGTGGAGTTCCTCAGGGTTCCGTTCTTGGGCCACTTCTATTCATAGTATATATAAATGATATAGACCATGGACTAAAATCTACTGTTTCCAAATTTGCTGATGATACAAAACTGTGCGGAGTGGCAAATGATCACTCAAACCAATTAGATATTCAAGAAGATTTAGATCAATTACAGCAATGGTCTGAAAAGTGCCTAATGAAATTTAACACAAGTAAATGCAAGGTAATGCACATAGGTAAAAATAACAGTAAGTACGATTACAAGTTATTTGGAAATTCGTTAACAAAAGTGGATAGTGAAAAAGATCTCGGCGTAATTATCAGTAACGACCTCAAATCATCCAAGCAGTGTATTTCAGCCTCTGAGAAAGCAAATAAGATTCTGGGATTGATTGCGCGATCTTTTGATTTCAAAAGTCCATCACTCATTAACAAGCTATATAAATCGGTAGTTCGTCCACATTGGGAATATGCTGTTTCCGTATGGTCACCGCATCTCATTAAAGACATTGACAGACTGGAAAAAGTACAAAGGCGAGCCACAAAACTGATTCCAAATATAAAAAATAAATCATACGAAAATCGACTTAAGCACATAAACCTGTTTTCCCTAAAAAAGCGTAGACTCAGAGGTGACTTGATACAGGTCTTTAAGATTTTAAAGTGAATTGACAACATCAAAAGTGACCAAATTTTCACATTGAATGAGAATCAGACAAGAAACAATGGTCTCAAACTGTCCGGAAATAGATTCAACTTGGAAGTAGGTAGAAACAACTTTGCCAACCGTGTAGTTAATGAATGGAATAAACTTCCTGCACAGGTAGTGCAATGTAGTTCAGTTCGAAGCTTTAAGAATCATTTAGATAAATACCTAAGTAAGATGCTGTAATGATTATAATTTATGTTATATTATTTGTTTTTGTTTTGTTATAATTTGTCTGTCTGATTTTCATTTATTATTAGTTATATGTCAATTTATTATCATTTACTATTTACATGTTTGTTTGTTATTCAATTATACCTATGAATTTATTTATGTATTTTATTTGTTATTTACATTATTATAGTTTTTATTTATTATTAATATGATTTTTTTTTTCATCCGACCTAGATATGGATCAAAAGGTCTCCTGTCGGCATGCTCCGCCTTTGTAATCCTTTGTAATATAATTTGAATAGTTTCTATTAGTTATCTATGGTGTTCTACTCATAACTAAAGTATTGACCGCAAATGATTGTGCAGAATCGATTGCATAGTAGCATGCAGGCTCAGTGACCATATGGGGGTGTCCGTGCAGGCTGGTGCCACATATTATTCGTCTATGTTAGAGTAAAATCTCTGTTAGAGGAATGATGCTACTGTTGTGCCACGACTGTCTCTCCTTTATGCTGTTCCCTTGAATCTGTCCCCTACTACTTCTTTGAGAGTTCCCTTTCTCTTTCCCTCCGTCCCCTGTGGTAGGGGGAGAAAGGAACTCTGTCACCGTGATTCCCATGCGAGTCGTGAAAGTTATACATACACCAGAGAAGTGATCATTTTGAAAGAAAGGGAAAAGAAAGAAAGAGAGAAGGAAAGAAAAAAATAAAGAAGGAAAGAAGGAAAGAAAGAAGGAAAGAAAGAAAGAAAGAAAGAAAGAAAGAAAGAAAGAAAGAAAGAAAGAAAGAAAGAAGGAAAGAAGGAAAGAAAGAAAGAAAGAAAGAAAGAAAGAAAAAAAGAAAGAAGGAAAGAAGGAAAGAAAGAAAGAAAGAAAGAAAGAAAGAAAGAAAGAGAGACAGAAAGAATGAAATAAAGACAAAAAACTGAGAGAACGACGAAAAGGAAGACAGAAAGACAGAATGAAAGGCAAAAAGAAAGAAAGAAAGAAAGAGAGAAAGAATGACAGAAAGAAATACCAAAAGAAGGACAGAAAGAAGGACGGAAAAATGACGGAAAGAAAGACAGAAATAAAGGCAGAAATAATGATAAAAAAAACGAAAGAAAGAAAGAAAGAAAGAAAGAAAGAAAGGGAGACAGGAAGAAGGACTAAAAGAAAAAGAGAAAAAAAGGCGGAAAAAAATAAGAAAAAAAGAAATAAAGAAGTAAAGAAATAAAGAAGAAAAAGAACTAAAGAACTAAAGAATTAAAGAACTAAAGAACTAAAGAACTAAAGAACTAAAGAAATAAAGAAATAAAGAAGTAAAGAAGTAAAGAAGTAAAGAACTAAAGAACTAAAGAACTAAAGACTAAAGAACTAAAGAAATAAAGAAATAAAGAAATAAAGAAGTAAAGAAATAAATAAATTAGGAAATAAAGAAATAAAGAAATAAAGAAATAAAGAAATAAAGAAATAAAGAAATAAAGAAATAAAGAAATAAAGAAATAAAGAAATATTGAAATAATGAAATAATGAAATAAAAAAATAGAAAAATAGAAAAATAATGAAATAAAGAAATAAAGAAATAAAGAAATAGAGAAATAAAAAAAAATTAAGAAAAAAATAAAGAAATAAAAAATAAAGAAAGAAAGAAAGAAAGAAAGAAAGAAAGAAAGGAAAGAAAGAAAGAAAAAGGAAACAAAGACAGAATGAAAGAAAACAAAAAATAAGAAGGAAGGAAAGACGATATAAGAAGAAAAGAATGAAGAGAGGAAGGTAAGAAAGAAAATCGAAAGGAAAGAAAGAAAGAAAGAAAAACGAAAGAAAGGAAGAAAGAAACGACGACAAAACCGAGACCAGCATTTAAAGCGCTTGAGCCCAACCCAGCGAATGAAACTCAGGCACTTGGGGGCCAGTGTTCCCCGAGACAGCGTCTTCGAATACCACTTCGTTGACATAAATCATGCTACAATGTCGACCTTTGGGCACAACCCACCAGTCTCCAAAGACCGGCCCCTCCTCCACGATGAGACTTTTTGCAGCTTTTAGTTCTTTTGGAACCGGAAGGACTTCCTCACCTCGGTCTCAAAGTGGTTAAGTCTCAATCACTTAACCCCATTCTG
>NC_134802.1:30434835-30442335 GCF_046742065.1 Oratosquilla oratoria
TTGGATTTTTTTTCTTTTTCTTTTCTTTTGTGGAAGAAAAGAACGCAGCAAAGGCAACGGAGCAGAACTAGCGGCAGAGTTTGCGGAGAGAGCTGGTGGATAAGAAGAAAAGGCGAATTCATTTACTTGCAAATGGTGTTGTGTATTTATTCCTTTGGCCCAAAAGGAAAACGGACACTTCGAATTGAAACTACCTCCACTCCTTCCCCCTCATTCTCCCTACTCTCCCTTCTCCTCTCTCCTCCCTCCTCCTTCCTCCCTTTCCCTTTCCACTCTCCCCTCCTTCCTCCCTACTCCCCCTTCTCCTCTCTCCTCCCTCCTCCTTTCTCCCTTTCCCTTTCCTCTCTTCCCTCCTTCCTCCTACTTTCCTCTCCCTCTCTTCCTTCTCCTTTCGGTTTTTTGAATAGACAATCCTGACCACTAAGCACAGAAAGTCACGTGTTCAATTTGTATAAGCAAACTACTTATATGTATTCAAACCCAAAGCTATCATAGCTATTAATATCAAAGCTATTAATCATTAACTCTAGGTGCCTAGCTTATGCTGAATCTAGGCATCTGCTTTCATAAACGTTACATTAATTTACACTTGTAAGACTTTGAGGAGGTGTACGGACAGACACATAAGAGGGAAGATAGATATGCGTAGATACGATCTCAATCGAGTCAAAATGAATTAGTCATTTATGTCTTATCAATGATACCCTGTACAACTCTTGCAATTGGCCAGCGATTATATTAGATTGAAATTAGTATTTCAGAATTATAGTTTTAAAGTTGTTTTGATTATATATAATGATATGAATTCACTTCTGACCAAAAAATACATGATGTATGAGAGATATAACGCAATTATATATTATAAAGAAAGGGCACTCTGCCCATAGAAAATGAATTCTGAGTATTATGACGTCACCAAGTTTGAAGGTTGTCTATTGAATAGAATGGCAATATTCTTGGTACCGACTAGTTCGTCACTATGAAGGCGTCCCACAATGATTTTTTTTTTTTTTTTTTTTTTTTTTTTCTGAAACATCTTTCAGTCCATGAAGAACCCATTGGTTGTTCTGACCTAAATCTGACTGGTGAATAATCTTCATTTAAAATGAAGATTAATTCCAACTCTTACTATTGTCTTTCTCCCCTTAAGTCTCTCCTTAACCATTTCTAGGCTTCGCCCTTTCGGAACGCTATTGTTCTCCAAGAATATGAGGCTGGTCCTTACTACCATTTAAATCCCCGACACATTCAAATATATATAAATGCGTACACATAAACACACACACACACACACACACGGCTCGGTGGCGTAGTTGGTAGAGCACTGAGCTGCCACAATAGTGGCCCTCAGCTCATGGTTCGAATCCTGCCCAGGGCCGAAATTATTTCGGTACCGCTGCGCTTCGGGTCGTTACTCTGACTCTCGTGCGCGGGGAGTTGGGTGTGTGTGTGTGTGTGTGTAAGGTCATAGCATTACCCATAGATCGGACCTACGAGCTCTGAACTCTCCGACGGGAGGGAAATAGCTGTCGATCACGAGTCCAACACGTGATTCAAAGACCAAGTGAATACACACACACACACACACACACACACACACACACACACACACACACACACACACAAACACATACACATATGCACACACACACACAAAAAATACTCTGTTTGAAAACGATGTGGGACATTTCCATTCAGAGGCACAGGACGCGTGAGGGAACAAATTTGTGACGTAGCTACCATCGATGATACGTCCTCCAGAACAAAGTTTGCAACTTTTGTTTGGAAACAAGAGCAGAAAAGGCTTATTTTCCTTTCACAATACCTACTCCTCCTCTTCCTTCTCCTCCTCCTCTTCCTCCTCCTCCTCTTCCTCCTCCTCCTCTTCCTCCTCCTCCTCTTCCTCCTCCTCCTCCTCCTCTTCCTCCTCCTCCTCTTCCTCCTCCTCCTCTTCCTCCTCCTCCTCTTCCTCCTCCTCCTCTTCCTCCTCCTCCTCCTCTTCTTCCTCCTCCTCCTCCTCTTCCTCCTCCTCCTCCTCCTCTTCCTTCTCCTCCTCTTCCTCCTCCTCCTCTTTCTCCTCCTCCTCCTCCTCACCTTCACCCAGTTTACAATGATCGACAGTTGTTTCTTTCTTTTACGTATTTCTATTTTATTTCAGTGCATTTCTTGTGCATGTCATTACTCACCATTTCTTCTTTGGGTTAATTTCATTCGAAATGCTTTCCTCGTCCGTTTGTTTTCCTTGCAATAAATTCCCCTTCACTGTTTATTTACATTCATTTCCTGCAATCATTTCGTTTTTCATTAGCTCTTTCCTAATCCTATATACATTTCCTGCTTGCTCAGCTGTTGCCCTTTTTATCCTCACCAACTGGCCTCCTTCCTTCATTTCTTCTCAGCCCATTGGCTCATCCTACAGATTCTATTCATGTCAGAAATGACCATAGGGCGAAGCGTGTTTCACCCTCGTTTTGTCCTACAATTGAATAAAACCGACTAATTCTAGAGAGAATAAATTATATATATATATATATATATATATATATATATATATATGTATATGTACATATGTATATATATATATATATATATATATATATATATGTGTGTGTGTGTGTGTGTGTGTGTGTGTGTGTGTGTGTGTGTGTGTGTGTGTGTGTGTGCATACATATATATAAATATGTATTTATATATTTATATATATATATATGTATATATATATATATATATATATATATATATATGTGTGTGTGTGTGTGTGTGTGTGTGTGTGTGTGTGTGTGTGTGTGTGTGTGTGTGTGTGTGTGTGTGTGTGTGTGTGTGTGTGTGTGTGTGTGTGTGTGTGTGTGTGTACATATATATATATATATATATATATATATATATATATATATATATATATATATATATCAGTGTTAAACGTTTTGATAGTTTTTAGTGGACCAGTGGTTAGTGATCAGATCGTATCTTGAATGTTGTGAATCAGTCTCACTTATTGGACTTGGACAAAACAAAAGATATGATCCACCACTATCTCCACCATTGCTGACCATTCACCAATGCTTCCGTCCTTGTGGACAATATCTTACTCAATTCATATAAAATAGAATAGGGTAAAATAGGATACCATGAAAATAAATAAATAAGAAGAAAGAAATAAAAAAGTGTGATAAGGTAAGTCAGTTTAGATTACATATGTTAAACAGAATATATCGAAATAGGATAGAAATTAAAATCAGGTCATATAAATGAAACAGAATAAGATCAAATCGAATAGGTTAAAATATAACGGGACATAAAGTATTCAAATTCAAATCTAGATTCAATAAGATGAAATAGATTTGAACAAGCTTAAAATAAACAGAATAAAATAAATCTTAATTAAAACAAAAAAGAAATAAAAGAGAACTATGTGAAAATAAAAAAAAACATAAGCGAGACCAAACAGAGACGATAACAAACTTGAATGAATAGAAAAAATAAAAAATAAATAAAGAATCTTGCAACCTTTGGCAATTTTCTTTTGGCCACGCCCCCATTGAACCGCCCCTATAGAAACTTCACCTCTTGACAGTCCCTAACGCGAGTGGGTCGCGTCTCTTCCTTTCGCTAAACCTTTTCCGTGTACACATCTTTCAACCTCTTAATCTCTTTGCTACTGTGACACACTTTATTTATCTTATTCTGATTAAGATTTGGCTATCTTATTATAGATAACTGCGGAACTCTGTGTGAAGTATCTTTCCACCGATATAAAAAAAATAATACTAAATAAATAAATAGATAAATAAATCATGAATTAGAAAAGATAATAATGATAAAAAATAGAGTGGACAAGAACTGGCTTCCCACCTTACCCATGTCATCCCTAGACCTTGTTCACGCTACTTTCCAAGACATCACACGACGCTATCTACTGTAGTATGTGACTGACTTTGGCTACAAATATACCCTAACCCAAATAAAACCGTCTAGCATGAGGTAAAATAAGGTATATAAAGTATATCACCACAGTGAAAAAGGTTAATTGTCAAAAAAAAAAATCTTACTCGCTGCTGCCTTCTCTCGCTATATTAACTCTGATAAAGAGAGTAGATATACTCTTTATGATCATGCCTGCCCTTCTTGATAAAAAAGAGAACCATTAAAGATACTTTATGTTGTCATAAGGTTCCTCGTTGATGTGGGAGCTGTACACAGCAGTAAAGTGTGACTCACTGAAGTAATCTAACCTTCCTCCTTCTTCCTTTTTATCAGAAATCCTCATCTCCTCAAGACTCACCTATCGATTCGTAATAAATCCATTTACGTTCTAGAAATATTCGCCGTATTATTTCTATACCCAAAGTAAAAACTGATGATAAAATGAGTTTATCCAAAAGGCGCTGAAATGTGATAGTAATGGTTACCTTTACCCTTTGTATAAGGATAGTGCAAGAAAATGTAAAGCATTTATGATTATATAGAGAATCGATCTGAGAAATTACAAAAGAAACACTCAACTATATTCCTTTTATATTGCATATCTAATACATTTCCATAAAAATATTTCCCTAGTATGCAAAATAATTTTTTTATTAGTAAAAATGTATCATTAATGCAGCAACAGCAAGAAATGTACCTTTACCATCATGGGTCATTCATGAGTATGTTTAATGGCATCAAATGACACAGACACACTTCGTGGTCTTCTGATAGACGTGTCATGAACTTATGGAGGTCGTTTCCACATTGAAAAATAGTATCGCTTTGCATCCATCAACATCTAATATATGGGTTACCTTTTTTCCCCTATGTTTTACTTTGAACATTCTTAGTGTCAGCCACATCCCCGTCCCTTTTGTCATAAGTGAAAAAATATATACAAAATACCATTCTGTTATGTATGTTTATTAGCGAAGTGGAGGAGTAAATGCTGAAGTTGATATAGCAAAATCAAACATGCAATGTACTAAAATGTACTAAATGATAATAATAAAAAACGAAAATCGCTTAGCTTATCTGTTCCCTGTATGGCTCCTGATAATTCCCTAGCGTACCGTAAAGGGTATGTGTACCTTAGGCTGAAAACCCTCGATCTAATACTTTTATATTCGAAGGCCCCCGTTGTGAATAACTGTAGTGATCCGGAACTATACTGTCCCTGTTGAAAAACCAACCGAATACAGTAGCCATTCTCTTGAGGTCAAGGCTTCTCGGAATTTTCCTCCTACACTCCCATATTTATGAAGTACTGTTCTTTAGCCCCCCAAAAGACCTCATCAACGAAGACTATAATAACCAGTCATCAACCAACCAATTACCCCTATTTATCAGCTCTTGGCCCGCTTGCGAAAATCCACCACACCTAAGGGGTGCGTGATTCCTAAACGAAGAGCTTTTTGGAGACCCCTCGTTGGCCCCAATGACCCTCCCCCAAACTCCACCCCTTCGGTCCCCGAACTCAGGTCCCCGAACTCAGGTCCCCCGTTCCCATTCCTGCCATTCAAGCGAACCCTTATCTCTTGTCCCTATCTGGAGCCCCCAAGACGTCACTCCTTACCACCCCTTGGAGGAAGTCGAGCTCCTCAGGTCACACACCTTATCTCTCTTCCCTCTTGTCAGTTCCTTAAGCTTCTCCTTCTCACCAATCCTCCTCGTACCTCTTTTGAGCCACACGCTCCTACGAGTTACTCCTACGCTCCACATATACTTCACTTTACGTCTTTTTGGTTCACAGATAGATTTCCTTTTGTGGTTCGGCTTTTCTTTGCTTCCAAATTCGTATTTTCCTCTCTCTCTCTCTCTGTCTATCTCTGTATCTCTCTCTTACTCTCTCTTTCTCTATTTCTTTCCGTATCTCTCTTTCTTTCTCTCTCACTCTCCATATATATATATATATATATATATATTTATATATATATCTATATCTATATATATATATATATATATATATATATATATATATATATTCGTAAATAGCTGGAGTCCAGGAATCATTTTTGGAAGAAAGTATACGCTGGACCCGATGATTCGAACCCTGTCCGGGGTTTGTCTTCATCACCCTGAAGACGAACCCTGGGCAGGGTTCGAAACGACGGAATAAATGACAAAATACGAGTCCAGCGCATACTTTCTTCCAAATATATATATATATATATATATATATATATATATATATGTATTCATATATATATATATGTATATATATATATATGTATATATTTATATATATCTGTATATATATACATATATATATACATATACATATACACACGCACATATATATATATATATATATGTATATATATACATATATATATATATATATATATATATATATATATTAATTCATATATGTCTCCATCTCTCTTTCTTCTCTGCTAGTTTCGCGTTCTCGTTCCCCAGATTGTTCTTTTATTTTTCTTCTCTTCACTTCGCGTGTAATGGTTTCCTCGTTTATTTCCCTTTGTCTTCACCTCGTGCTTCTGCATCAGTATTTCCTCTCGTTGCGTCTTTCTTCTTCATCACTTTCTCTCCTTTCTCGGTACTTTTGTGTTTGTTCTTTCTTTTATGCTTCATTTCTCTTTTTTTTTCCTTATCTTTATTTTTATCAGTCTTATCAGTCTTGACACTTCATTTGTTATTATTTTCATCGCCTTCGAGGGAAGGTTTTCATCATTTTTTTATACATACATACATACATACATGCATACATGCATACATACATACATACATACATACATACATACATACATACACAAACATACATAAATACATGCATACAAGCATGTACACATACATACATACATACATACATACACACACACATACATATATATATATATATATATATATATATATATATATATATATATATATATATATGTTGACCATGTTATGACAAATAAGACTGAAGGTGGAAGAAGTAGACGAGGAGTAATGGGAGAATTTCTTACTTTAACGTTTCGACCCACAGGGTCTTGATCACAAAGCTAACAACTCAAACATAACAGGAGATTTTATACATGGGCGGGTCATCTCATGGGACGCTTCGGAGAGCTTGTTATTTTATTTGCGTATTTTTTTATTATTAATAAGCTTATGGCTTTTGCTAGACATATAAACCATTCTCTATGGTTAATGTTGCTATTAGTGTTAATGTATGCTGCCTCAATTGTCTTCCTTAGTTTCTTGGATGATCCTTTATTTAATACGATTGTGTTGTTCCAGTCTGGAAGGTGGCCATGTTTATCCACATGCATTACTATGGAGTTAGATGTTCTATGGGTGTTTACGTCATTCTTATGTTCATTTATCCTTTTATTAAGTCCGCGACCAGATTCACCAAAATATGAAGATGGACAGCTTTTACACGGGATTTTATAAACAACGCTGTTTTCGTTAGTGGGATTATTGTAGCTACTTTGTTACCTGATGTCCTGGCTATTTCAATGCCCGCTTTTAGGAGAAAAGTGTCTAGGTGTGAATTGACATTAGAGTTTGGTACTGTAATGTATC
>NC_134802.1:30447335-30449835 GCF_046742065.1 Oratosquilla oratoria
AGAGAAGTAAAACATATGATAAAGGAGGCAAAGAGGAGAGCGAATGTGAAATGGGATGAGAATTTGGCAAAACATTTGGAAAGTAATAAACATTTGTTTTGGAATAAAATTAAAAGAGGAAGAGAAGGCGAATCATGTAGAGAAGAAAATGTAAAAGGTGCATATGGAGAGATGATAATGGAAGAGACGGCAGTAAGAAGAAGATGGGCAGAGAATTTAAGGGGTTGCTCAATATGAAGGAAGATAGGGAAGGAAAGGTAGTTGCAGTGGGGAGCGCTAAGAAAATGACAGTGAAGAGTGAGGAAAATGTAGGAGAAATAAAGAAAGATGAAGTTAAAACAGTTATTCAAATGATGAGAGTACGTAAGGCACCTAGGTTAGATGGGTGCCATGCGGAATGTATAAAAAGTGAGGTACAATTATGTTGGACTGACTGGTGAGGTTGTTTAGTGATTGTCTAAAAGAAGGTAAAGTGCCGGAAGACTGGAGGGGTGCCTATATAGTTCCACTTTGCAAGGAAAAAGGGGACAAGTGTGAGCGTAGTAGTTTCAGAGGTATCAGTTTGTTAAATGTAGTTGGGAAGGTTTATGAGAGGGTCTTGATTGAGAGGATTAGGAGAAGAACAGAGGGAGTAATTGGTGAGAAACAGTGTGTGTTTAGAACAGGTAGGGGTTGCGTGGATCATATTTTTCTCGTAAGAAAGATGTTTGAGAAAGCTTTAGAAAAAGGTAAGGATGTTTTTGGGGGCTTTTATGAATTTGGAAAAGGTTTGTGACAGGGTAGACAGGAAGACACTATGGGAGGTGTTGCAGATATATGGATAAGGGGAAAGCTGTTTAGAGCAGTCAAAAGTTTTACGAGAGTAGTAAATCCTGTGTTAGAATTAGAAAGGGAGAGAGTGAGTGGTTTAAGGTAGAGGTGGGACTTCACCAGGGAAGTGTTATGTCACCTTGGCTGTTCAATTTATACATGAATGGGGTAATGCGACAAGAAAACGCAAGAATAATGGTCCGGTGCATGAAGATGGTTAAAGAAAATAGAGAAAAGTGGGAGGTGAGCCAGTTGTTGTTTGCTGACGACATTGCGCTTGTAGCAGGATCAGAGGAGGGATTAAGGAAATTAGTGTAGGAGTTTGGGAAGATATGCGAAAGAAGAAAGTTGAAGATAAATGAGGATAAAAGTAAAGTGATGATATGTACAAGGGGAGAATGTGGCAGCAAATTGAAAGTGAGACTAGAGGAAGTGGATAACTTTAGAAACTTTGGTGCGGATGTGGCGGGAAAGGGTGGGGAGGATGTGGAGGTAGAATGTAGATTGAGAGAAGCAAGTAAATGCCTTGAGGGATTAAGAAGTCTAATGAGAAATAGACATTTGAGAATAGGTGCTAAGAAGAGATTGTATGGAGTGATTGTGCCGACAGCACTGTATGGTGATAGACACATGGAACAAAAGAGAAGAAGAGAGGAGGTGTTTTAGATGAAATGCCTGAGAAGTATATAACGGGTTACTAGGCTGGATGGAGTGAGAAACGAGGAGGTGAGGAGGAGAGCGGCGGTGGAAAGGGAGTTGGGAGATAGGGTTGATGAAAGAATATTGGGATGCTTTGGGTACATTGAAAGAATGAGAGAAGAAAGATTAGCAAAAGAGGTGTGGAAGCCAGAGGTGGAAGGAGTGAACTTAAGAGGACGACCAAGGATAAGATGTATGGATGGATGGGATAAAAGGGGCACTGGAAAAGAGGGGAATGTCTGTTGAGTAAGTAAGGAAGAAGACAGAAGATTGGGTTAAGTGGAAAATGGTTGTGTAAGGATGATTTTGAGATGCGTAGAAGGGAGTGGGTGGGGGATGGTGGGACGGAGTATGTTTGAATGGTATTTTTGACGCAGCCCGAAGGAATTTCTCTTCTCTTTTTCTGCGTGAGGGAATGGATAGCAGGGTCGCCGATTAAATGAAGAGGTCTTGCTCTAGATGTGCTGTGTCTTGCTAGATCGCCTCTGACCCAGGACAGTAGGCGAGATGCAAGGATGACCCGTCACCCAGGAGGAGCCAAGATAAAAGAAAAGAAAAGGGTGAATGGTATAGGTGTATGTTGGGATGGAATGGGTGGGAGTGGAATTGATGCCTTTGATTTTTAAATATTTACTTTGTGAGGGGAAAAAAGCCCCTGGTGTATATACATACATACATATATATATATGTATATATATGTATATATATATATATATACATGTATATATATCATTTTTATTTATTTAATTTTTCTTGTTATTATTATTTTCCATTATATATTTATATGTATGTATATATGTGGTTACAAGCATACACATATTATATCTACATATACTGTATATATATATATTATATATATATATATATACATATATGTATATATATATACATATATATGTATATATATATATATATATATATATATATATATATATATATATATATATATATATAAACGCATCATTGCAGTAAAGAGGATTAACTTTCGGTA
>NC_134802.1:30457335-30462335 GCF_046742065.1 Oratosquilla oratoria
GGAGTAGGAGAGCGAGAGAGCGAGAGAGAGAGAGAGAGAGGAAGGGGAAAAAGTTGCAGGGAGTTGTAAAGTACTACAAAGAAATATATGACTTCACAAGCCTCCAGCCGTGTCGCATTGACCGCTTCTGGAAACTTGGTTAGTCTTATGTATGTGTAGCCATCATGAGCTCTGAGGCGGAAAACTCTCTCTAGTCACTTCCGAAGTCTACCCAATGGACAAAGAAAAAATAAAGTTAAAGTGAACAATATATCAATGAAAGTGTTCTACTTGTGAAGTTTATTCATATTATCATGTGCAGATGCACGTATGTGTATGTACACAATAATACCTGTAATGTTATATTTATGTATATATATATATATATATACATATATATATATATATATATATATATATATATGCATGCATTATTAAAATCGACAGCATTAAGGAGGTTGTTAATCTCCTTATGGGTATTCTCCAGCTTTCTAACCAATACTCTGCCATTTGGAGGGTGGGCATAGACCAAGTTGCCAAAATGATTCATTTATTCAACGTTTCGTCTTACAAAGAGACATCATCAGGAAATTCTGTAACAAAGATAATATAGACATACAGAAATAAAGAAAAACAACAGTTTAATCGTTGGATGCTGCTAGTTTATTTTCAAACGTACCTGTGCTTAGGACTATTGACATCATTTTGGAATATGTTTATGAACACGAAGATCCCCCCCCCCAACCATCCCGAGGCACATAATGGAAGTGATGCTGAGAATCTGCACTACTGAGGCCCCCTTTAAATGTCCGGAGGGAAAGTTATATGTCCAGCACGACGGGATAGCGATGGGCTCCCCCCTGGGAGTACTCTTTGCCCAAGCGTTCATGTCGGCAGTAGAGGAAGCAGTCTTCAAGGATAGCGTTACCAAACCATCATTATACTACAGGTACATCGACGACATCTTTGTGTGCACACAGTCAGAAGCCCTTCTCCAGGAATTAAGACTGCGCCTCCAAGAGGAATCCGGTCTTAGCTTCACGACGGAACTGAACAAGAATGGCAAACTCTCTTTCCTTGATATTTTAGTGGACTCTTCATCCGGGGAATTTACCACGAATGTGTACAGGAAACCTACGAACTCTGAAAAATGTTTGAACTATAAAAGTGAATGCCCAACAAGTTATAAAACCAGCGTATTTAGAGAGTATGTCCGTAGGGCTATCAAAGTTTGTTCTTCTTGGCAGGCACTGCATACAGAATTGCAACACATTCGCCAGATTCTGGTAAATAATGGTTTCCCTAATAGTGATTTTGATGCAATTTGTAATAAAATTATATGTGACCACCTTTCCCCACAAACATCCTCCAAGCCCCAATTCATTAATATCTACTACCATAACATCTTCACCAAGGGTTACAAAAAAGATGAGAAGATCATTAAAGATATCATCACTAAAAACTGCCACCCAGTTTCTA
The DNA here is from genome assembly GCF_046742065.1 of Oratosquilla oratoria. Lineage (NCBI taxonomy): Eukaryota > Metazoa > Arthropoda > Malacostraca > Stomatopoda > Squillidae > Oratosquilla > Oratosquilla oratoria. The sequence goes on from NC_134802.1 coordinate 30,458,794, forward strand.
AAGAGAAGGAAATCCGCGTGGTTGTATACTACTCCAACCCAAAAACTAGCTCATTGGTAATAACTAACAACTTGAATAGTAATACTGAGACCATGTCTAAAACTAATATTGTGTATGAATTCAAATGTATTAACGGGAACTGTGCAACCCGCAATTCTTCATATATTGGTTATACTAGATGTAGTCTCAGTAGGAGATTATCTATGCACTTGCAAAACGGGGCTATAAAACATCATTTATTGAAATACCATAATCAAACAGCCACCCGTGAATGCCTAGTTAAGAACACCAGGATTATAGCAAGCAATAGGGATGTACATAAACAGCTTCTAGAAGCTATGTTTATAAGGGAATTTAGTCATATAATTAACATACAAAGCAACATGATATCTGTCATTGGATTGTTTAACAATGCAGTGAAGCTAACGCTAACCGTGACCTCTCCGCCCCGACCACCCCCGCCACCTCCTCCCACCCACTCCTTCCATCCTCCCCCCAACCGACCCCGCAACCCTCTAGCCCCCCAACCCCCCCAACCCCACCGCCCTCTATATATATATATATATATATATATATATATATATATATATATATATAAACATATAGTGTAGCGTATTAAACATAGGACTACACAACCCCGAAAAGTAGGTACAGCTTAGATAACACGCTTTTAAAGAAAACTGAATGCGAGAGAGACTTGGGAGTTCTAGTGAGTCCGGACCTTAAAACCAGGAAATGGTGCATTAGCGTCAGGAATAAAGCTAACAGAACATTAGGTTTCCTTGCTAGAACGGTAACGAATAGAAGTGCAGAGGTAATTATCATATTCTATCTAGCGATAGTTAGACCTATCCTTGACTATGCGGTACAGTTTTGGTCTCCATCCTACAGAATGGACATCAATTCAGTAGAATCAGTACAAAGAAGAATGACCAAAATGATACATGGAGTCAGAAATTTGCCTTACGAAGAGAGGCTTAGGCACCTTAATACACTCTCTGGAAAGACGCAGGGTGCGGGGTGATCTGATAGAAGTGTTCAAGTGGATCAAAGACTTTAACAAGGGTGATGCAAACAAGGTCAACATATTGAAATAACAGGGCAGGACTCGCAGTAATGGTTTTAAACTGGACAAATTCAGATTTAAGAAGGAAGTAGGCAAGAATTGGTTTACTAATAGGGTGGTCGACGAATGGAATAGACTTAGTAACTATGTAGTAAGCGCTGAAATTATCAATTGTTTTAAGAAACGATTAGACAACTTTATGGATGGGGATGACAGGTGGTGATGGATACGGAGCTGCCTAGTGTAGGCCTTATGGTCTCTTGCAGTCTCCTTCATTTTTATGTTCTTATACCCCCCCAAGAAAGATAGAAAAAGGTGTGCGTGTGTGTGTGTGTGTGTGTGTGTGTGTGTGTGTGTGTGTGTGTGTGTGTGTGTGTGTGTGTGTGTGTGTGTGTGTGTGTGTGTGTGTGTGTGTGTGTGTGTGTGTGTGTGTGTGTGTGTGTGTGTGTGTGTGTGTGTGTGTGTGTGTGTGTGTGTGTGTGTGTGTGTGTGTGTGTGTGTGTGTGTGTGTGTGTGTGTGTGTGTGTGTGTGTGTGTGTGTGTGTGTGTGTGTGTGTGTGTGTGTGTGTGTTTGCGCTTTATTCTTCCTGCCTTCTTTCTCTCTCTCTCTCTTTCTCTCCTTCTCTCCCTCCCTTTTTCTATCTTTCTTTATCTTTTTTATTGTTTCGCTTTGGTCTTATTCACAACACTTTCATACACACAACAAATAAAAAAAAGAATAAAACAGTTAACTGATAATATCGAAGCAACCGAAACAAAGAAAAACACCTGGGGATCTTTGGAGCACACAAGAGTGGGGAGTGTGTGTGGGGGAGTGGGAAGGGGGAGTAGGGGTGGTGGGAAGGGGGGGTGGGAGTTCGGGGAGATCGATGCTGGGCGTCAAGCCGTATTGCATTGTCCACAAAAATACAGCGGATGGCTCTCACCCAGACACGAAGACGCTGAAGAACCCTCTTCGACTTCTTTGATCAATTGAGGTCTTTCATGGTTTTTGTGTTGTTGTGAGTCTGGTGTCTTATTTTTGTTCTTAGATGGAAACGTGATTTAATTAATCTAGACCTTTGTTCTAGTTCCAAAAGTACTATAATTCTATGCTGTTAGATAGCATTAGATATTTATGTTAGGTAGGCTAGGTAAAGATTATTCAATTCTTGTTAATCTCAACCTGTGTCTGTCTTCATTGTGGTCCTAAAAATAATAAAATTCTATGATGTTAGATAGTTTGAAGTCTTTATGTTAGGTAGACTAGGTCATGATTTCCAACTCTTTTGTTATGTTTGTTAAATGCATTTATTATAATCAAGGTTCCCGTACGTGGTGCTGTTCAGATTAGAAATCTCTCTAATAATAACTGAATTATCTAGGTTAACTGAATGATGTGGTCTTCTTAAAATGCTCATTTTAGATATCGTTAGACAAGATATTACTTAAAAGAAAAAAAAATTATTGTGGTTATAGTGTTATAGTACACCAGTCAGATTTATAATTACCATAAATCTAAATAGAATGACTTGATTAACCTAGATCAATATATCTAAATTTTAGGGTCTCCATTGGCTGATCGATGAAGTCTTAGCCCATTCAAGCCTAGATTCTTTCTTCAGGTGAGTAAAATCGTCATGCTTTAGTAAGAATGAAACATCTAACGTTTACCTTGGCGAGTATTTACATATATAATATATGAAGCGTTCATAAGATTTATGATACTACGTAGAAGATCTAGAATGGCTTGATAATTTCTTTGCTAGTTATGTAATATGAATCGAGTTTTCATAAAAAATACATTGATTGACTAACCTGTTGATTTTGAATACTTCGAAAAGTATTGTTAGTAAAGAACATGGTGCGTCATAATGTAAGTTTATGTCTTAATTTTAACGTTACTTTAAGAATTACATAGTAACATTATTCGCACCCATTGCTCTGAAGTCATTAATGTTTAATGTACAGACAAGAACACGTGCACACACACACACACACACACACACACACACACACACACACACACACACACACACACACACACACACACACACACACACAGACTGAGAGAGAGAGAGAGAGAGAGAGAGTATATGAGCGAGCACGAGCGAGCACGAACGCGAGGATGAGAGAACGACGGGATAACGGGCGTGGGGAGCTTTGGCTCTTCCCACCGGGGATTAGCAAGTTATGATAAAAGGTCACTTGTAATGCATGATGGATGACCAACAACGCACGGCGCTCCCACCAAAAAATATATTTGTTAAAAATGGACACAAAATAAAGAAGAAAGGAAGACTCAAGCCAGAATTTGGATGTGGGCCAAGCGAAAACTGAGGCGAAGAGACACTGCTGATTCGAATGTAAGGTACGACAGGAGTTAGGAGAGAAATTGTCTGCAAAGTTAAGGAGTTGGATAGTTGTAAGAGAAGACGAAAAAAAGTGAAGTTGGGTTCAAGGGAAAACTGGTACGTTGAGAAATAGGCTCGATAAG
>NC_134802.1:30469835-30474835 GCF_046742065.1 Oratosquilla oratoria
TGTTCGGGTGCGCCTAATGAATATCAAAGCTATGTAATAATACAGGGAGATTTAAAAAAAAGACAATTAAAAAACGAAAACGACAATACGAAATGAATATCGCTGATAAATCCAAAGAAAATCCAAAAAAAAACTAGTTACATTAGAGATAAAAAAGTTATTAGGAATCACATTGGCCCATTATTATCTGCTTACAGTCAACTTGAATATTCAAATGAATAAATGAGTGATATTTTACACAACTATTTGGCTCAGTATTCGTAAACGAAACACCTCAAAGTGAACTCCAAACTTAAACCTGTGAAAGGTCTAGAGTGAAATTACTCACTACAGTAAATATAACAAAAGAAAAATCAAAAGGTGTATAGAAAAAAAATCAAAGTTAATAAAACACTAGGGTCTGACGGTTGGCATCCACGAATCTTAAAGGAAATGAAAAATGAGATTGTTGTTCCATTAGAAATTATTTTCAAGAAATCCATCATATCCGGAGATGTCCCAAGAGAATGGAAGCTAGCTAACGTTACTTCTACATTAAAAAAGAAACCAACTAATTACAGGTCTATAAGCTTCACTTTAATTGTAGGAAAAATGTTGGAAACTATCATTAGAGATGCTATCGTACACCATTTAGGAAATAACTGTTTGATAAATGATAGCCAGCATGGATTCAGACGGAAACGTTCTTGCGCGACTAACTTACTCGAATTCTATAACACAGTCATCTCGAATTATGACAAAAGAAACAATATAGATTTAATATATCTAGACTTTGCAAAAGCTTTTGATACCGTCCCCCCACGAAAGACTACTTACTAAATTAGCTTCACAAGAATAAGTGATAGCCTGTTAAGTTGGACTAGTAACTGGTTAAACGATCGAAAACAGACAGTTGTTTTAAATGGCAAAACTTCTAGATGAAAATTTTTACAAGTGGAGTTCCTCAGGGTTCCGTTCTTGGGCCACTTCTTTTCATAGTATATATAAATGATATAGACCATGGACTAAAATATATTGTCTCCAAATATGCTGATGATACAAATCTGTGCGGAATGGCAAATGATCACTTAAATAAATTAGATATTCAAGAAGTTTTAAACAAATTACAGCAATGGTCTGAAAAGTGGCCAATAAAATTTAACACAAGCAAATGCAAAGCTATGCACTTAGCTAAAAAATAACAGTAAATACGAGTACAAGGTATTTGGAAATTTGTTAACAAAAGTGGATAGTGAAAAGAACCTCGGCGTAATTATCTATAACGATCTCAAATCTAGGACCGATTACGCGATCTTTTGAGTTCAAAAGTCCATCTCCCATTAACAAGTTGTGTAAATCGTTAGTTCATCCACATTTGGAATATTTTGTATCTGTATGGTCACCGAATCTTATTAAAGACATTGACAGATTGGAAAAAGTACAATGGCGAGCCAAAAAAAAAAAAATATTCTAAATGTCGAAAACATATACGAAAATCGACTAAAGTAATGAATCTATTTTCCTTAAACAATAATAGACTCAAAAGTGACTTGATACAGGTCTTTAAAATTCTAAAGGGAATTGACAACATTAAAAATGACAAAATTTTTACACTGAATGAGAATCAGACAAGAAATGATGGTCTCAAACTGTGAGGAACTAGATTTAATTTGGAAGTGGGTAGAAACAACTTTGCCAACCGTGTAGTTAATGAATGGAATAAACTTCCTGCAGTCAGGGCAATGCAGTTTAGTTCGAAGCTTTAAGGTTCATTTAAATAAGTACCTAACCAAGATGCTGTATTGACTGCCATTTATTTTATATATTTGTTTATTTGTTTATTGTTTGTCTGTTTGTTTATTATTATTCATTTCATTATTATTTATTATTATTTATCTCTCCATTTATCATTACTTACTATTTACGTGTTCACTATTCAACTTTACCTGTTTATCTATGTATTCTATCTATTATTATTTGTATTAGTATTGTTTTATTTATTTGTTTATTTACTTATCATTATTATAATTTTTTCGCATCTGACCTAGTTATGGACCAAAATGTTTCCTGTCGGCATGCTCCTCCTTTGTAATCCTTTGTAAAATTGGAACTAAATGGATGAATAAGTATGTCAATGTATTGAGAGATAAACAAATATATAAGTAAATGAATAGATGATTGAATAGATAAATAATAAATAAGTAAAGGAATATGTATATATATATATATATATATGAATAAATTCATGTCAATAAACAAGTAAATAAATAAAATTATAAATAATTAATCAATAAAAATGAAAAAATGAATATATAAATAAATTACAAAATTGAATAAATTATAGTTTGAAAATGAAGATGCATTCGAACCAGGCTTAACACAACTACACGTTGGCCCACGTAAGTGTGAACAGTAAAAAATAAATAGATAAATAGATTTTATTCTATAAATTAGCCAAACTTAGTGGAACTTTTACAATAATTTTGCAAACAATTGGAAAATAAAGTGCATGTGCATAATCTAAAAGTTTTGTTGGATCTAATAAAAAAAAATTATCATGTTGAGTTTTTCTAATGGCTTCCACTTAGGTAGAACAATCTGTTAATTTAAAGAGAAATTATGGTTTTCGTTTTGTTGAATTATATTGATATCTAATTTTTATCAATATACGTATAGTTAAAATGACTAAACGAGTGGTTGTCTTGGCAACTGAAGTAGAAGAAACATATTATCCTTATAATTTATTACATTATATTATTATTATTATTATTATTACGATTATTATTATTATTATTATTATTATCATTATTATTATTATTATTATTATTATTATTATTATCATCATTATTATTATTATTATTATTATTATTATTATTATTATTATTATTATTATTATTATTATTATTATTATTATTATTATTATTATTATTATTATTATTATTATTATTATTATTATTATTATTATTATTATTATTATTATTATTATTATTATTATTATTATTATTACTATCATCACTGTTATCATTATCATAATTATTGTCATTGTCATTATTGGTATTATTGTCATTATTGCCATTTTGCCATTATTGTCATTATTGCCATTATTAGCATTATTAGCATTACTGTCATTATTAGCATTATTATAGTGTAGTGGAGTGGAAAGAGGTTTCTTCAATGTTAATGTGAATGAAGGTGAAACTAGTGAGAACTGGGTTTTTGTAAGTGCATATGGACCTTGTAGTGAGAAGAGTGTAGATGAAGGTGAGGCTTTTGGATAGATTTAAAGGAGTGCATAGAAGGGGTAGGGAGAAATGTTAATGTATTGGTATTGAGAGACCTTAATGCTAGGGTAGGAAATGAACCAATAGACGGAGTGGTTGGGAAGTGTGGAGCTCCAAGAAAAATTTGTAGTGAAGAGTTTATGGTGGAGATGTGTCTAGAGAGTTGATGATAGCAAATACTGTACTTAGGAAGAAAGTCAGGCATAAGTACACATGGGAGAGGGTGGTGGATGGAAGGGTGGTAGATAGAGCATTAATGGATTATATAGTGGTAACCAGAAGTATACTATGAAGAGTTGAGGGTGTACATGTTCTAAGGGGAGAGAGTGGGGGAATATCAGATCAATTTTTGATGGAAGATAAGTTGAGAGTGAGCGATAGATGGAGAAAAAGGAAAGGGACAAAAGTTAGGGAGGCGCTTAGAGTGAACTGCTTAAATGAGAAAGAAAAAGAGGAGAACAAGAAGCTGCTGAGAGAGGAGTGGGAGGGAGTGAAGGATAGAGTAGAACTACGAATGGAGGAGGAATGGGGATGGTTCAAGGAGGGAGTCACAAGGTGTGCAAAGATGGTGTGCAGAACAAGGAGGACGGGAAGAAATAGAAGGAAGGGTAGTGAGTGGTGGGATGAGGAAGCAAAGAAGGTTGTAGAAGAGAAGAATCAGGCTTTCACAGATTGGTTACAAAATAGGACAAGAGAATCATATGAGAGGTACAAAGAAAAGAGAAGAGAAAGAAAGCATAAGATAAAGGAGGCAAAGAGGAGAGCAGATGTGAAATGGGTAAGAGTATGATAGATTTTTTAAAGGTAATAAAAAGATGTTTGGAAAGAAATTAAGAGAGGAAGAGGAGGCGAATCAAGTAGAGAAGAAAAGGTATAAGGTGCAGATGGAGATATGATAATGGAAGAGAAGGCAGTAAGAGGAAGATGGGTAGTGCATTTTAGGGAGTTGCCAAATGTAAAGCAGGATAGGGAAGGAAAGGTAGTTGCAGTGGGAAGTGCTAAGAATATGACCGTGACTTGTGAGAAAAATGGAGGAGAAACAAGGAAAGATGAAATGGAGACAGATGTTAAGGTGATGAGAGCAGGTAAGACACCTGGGTTGGATGGATGTCATGCAGAATGTCTGAAAAAAGGACGTACAGTGATGGTGGATTTGATGGTGATATTGTTTAATTTTTGTTTAAGAGAGAGGAGGGTGCCGGGGGATTGGAGGAATGCCTGTATAGTTCCACTTTACAAGGGAAAAGGGGACAAGTGCGAGTGTTGTAGTTTCAGAAGGATCAGTTTATTAAGTGTAGTTGGTAATTTTTATGGGTCTTGATTGAGAGGATTAGGAGAGTAACAGAGGGAGTAATTGGTGAGGAACAGTATGGGTTTAGGACAGGTAGGGGTTGCGTAGATCAGATTTTTGTGGTAAGACAGATATATGAGAAAGCTATAGGAAAAGGTAATGATTTTTGGGGGGGCTTTTAAGGATCTGCAAAAGGCTTATGACAGGGTAGATAGGAAAGCACTGTGGGAGGTATTGCAAATATATGGGATATAAGGAAAGCTGTTAAGAGCAATCAAGAGTTTTTACGAGATTAGTAGAGCCTGTGTTAGGATTAGAAATGGAGAAAGTGAGTAGTTTGAGGTAAAGGTGGGACTTCGTCAGGGATGTGTTATGTCGCCCTGGTTGTTAAATTTATACATGGATGGGGTGGTGCGAGAAATAAATGCAAGGGTAGTGATTCAGGGATT
>NC_134802.1:30479835-30489835 GCF_046742065.1 Oratosquilla oratoria
TGTTTCCTCTATTCTTCTTCTTCTTTTTCTTCCTCCTTCTTTATCCTCTTCTTTGTTTTCCTTCCCGCTCTACATCCATCTCTCTAAGCCTTCTTCTCCTGTCTCTTTTTTCTATTCCATTCCCCCCTTCTCTCTCATCTATACTTTTATCTCTTTCTCTCTTTTTCTTCCTTATCCTGACACGTTTTTTCTCCTCTGCTTCATTCACTTTCGTTTTGTTTCCGTGTGTTCATTTTCTCTACACTCGCCCATGCTCTTACCTCTCCATTTTTTGTTTTTTCTGGCACTGTTTTCTTTCCCCGCCCTCAGCTGAGCCTTCTCTTTGTGTGTCGGAGTAAATTCACCCAAATCTACCCCTCACCTCACCCTCCCACACTCCCTAAATTGATTTCTCTTTTTCTCTCTTTTTTCTCCTTTTCCTCTTTTTGTTCTCTTTTTTCTTTCTCTTTTCCCTCTTTCTCTTTTCCTATTTCTCCTTCTCTTTTTCTCTCGTTCTTTTTTTCATAATTTCTCTCTTTTTGTTTTTTTCATTTTGCAATATTGCTCTTTTTCTCTTTCTCCTTTTCTCTTTCTCTTTTTCTCTTTCTGGTTTCTCTTTCACGCTTCTCTTTCTCTTTCTTTTTCTCTTCCCTCTTTCTCTTTTCATCCTTCTCTTTATCTCTTCATCTTTCTCTTTTTCTCTCTCTCTTTTTATCCCGTATAGGGCGGCCAGAGCTCTCATACACTATTCATTCTACCATTGAGCCATTATATCAACCTAAAAAAAATAGATAAATATTAAAAAGACAACGTTTAACCTTTTTTGACAACTCGCTAGCTATATTTTATTTCGTTCTAGTCACCGTCACAAAGTGATTTTATTATAGTTTGGGTGAAATTGTATCACCTTGCCGTACTCCTTTCTCGATCTTGATCTTTTCTGTATCTTCATGTAATCGAATTATAGCGGTACCTTTCGCATAAATCTTTTCTAAAACATTTACGATCTTTTCGTTTGTACCCTGCTTACGTAGCGAGTTTAGTATCGCTATTTGTTCTACCGAGTCAAAGGCTTTCTCGTAATCCACAAAAGCTAAACACAGAGGTATATTGTATTCTGTCGTTTTCTCGATTAGTTGATTTAACGTCTGCAAATAGTCAAGGGTCGAATATTTGCTCCTAAAGCCTGCCTGTTCTCTCGGTTGGTTTCCATCTAAAACTTGACTTATTCCATTTGTAAGGATCTTGGAGAATACTTTATATAATCTGATAGCAAACTAATCGGTCGATAGTTACTAAGGTCCTTCCGGTCTCTCTCTCTCTCTCTCTCTCTTTTTTTTTTTTTTTTTTTTTTTTTTTTTTTAATAAGTAAAATCACTATAGCATTGCACCACGCATCAGGAACACTTTCTTGACGTAAGCACCGGGTGTACAACTGAGCTAAGTTTATATGAACTAATTTAACTGCGTTTTTCAACAGATCTATCGATATACCATCTTCCCCAGGTTCTTTTCCTCGTTTCATAGTTTTTAGAGCAAATTCTACTTCTTCCTTTGTAATTTCTGGTACACTACTAACGTCTACCCATGAATTTACTGACTCAACTACGGTCTTCGACGAGTAAAGCTCATGGTAAAATTCTTCTACTCTTTTTACCATTCTGTCCCTGCATTTTATGATTTCTCCATTTCTATCTTTCAAACATATCATTTGCTGTCTTCCTAAAGCATGTTTACGCTCGGTCCCTTTAATACTTTTACCTTTCCGAATAGTTTCCTCTATTTCATCCATGTTTCTCTTCCTTTTCTCTAATCTCACCTAAGATTTCCGGATGACATCATTCTCATTTCAGAAAGAAAAGAAGACTTGCAAGATATACTGAGTGATCTAAACAAGGAAAGTCTTAAAGTAGGTTTAAGAATGAATAAGAGTAAAACCAAAGTAATGTTCAACACGAAAGTTCAAAGTAAAAAGATTGTAATTGATGGTGAGAATCTTGAAGAAGTTGAAGAGAATAATTATTTAGGCCAGATGGTGAAAGTGACGAAAGATCATGATAATAAAGTAAAAAGAGCGTTTCCCCATGAGCCGTCTCCACCCTTTACTGTCATTTCTTCCCAGCAGATTTCTTTGCAATTAAAGTCGCCCATCATAACTATTCTTCCTCCATCTTCCATTATTTTATTTAATGTTATCTTTGTGTCCTCTAACATACTTTTATGTTCACTCTCCTCCCATGAGGCTGTTTTCGGAGGCACATAATTTATCACAAATTTTCTGCTCTTCTTATCTCTGTCTTCCACTTCTATCATAATAATCTCTACTGTATTCTTTCCATATATGACACCCTTCACGTTTATATCCTTCTTAGTCAGGAACATAACTCCACCCCCTTGCTTTTTCTCTCTGTTTTTAATCCAATAATTATATGCATCATGTCCTACACTGTTGGGTGGTAGTGGGCCTTTTAATTTTGTTTCTACAATACCCATTATGTCCGGTTCTTTTTCTTTCAAATAATCATTCAGCTCATTCAATCCTGTTATTAATCCATCTATATTTGTGTAAGACACTCTTAGTTTTCTGTCACTTCCATTGTGTTCTCTGTTTCCCTTTTGTTTTTCTCTTGTATGTCGAACTGCCTTAGTTTCATATTCACTACTCTCCAATAGAATCTCTCTTTCTCTGACTCCGTTCTGCTCTCGTTTTTTTTCTTAGCTTCAAGTCTTTTCTGTTTTTCTTCCTCTCTTTCCTCTTTATTCATTTCCCTTTTTATCCATACCTTTTTATATTGTTCACTTGTTGCTAGTTTCCCTGTTTTGGATAAGATATTCTCTGCCGTCGTTTGTGACCTGAATTTAATCTTAATTGGTCTGGTCTTATCTGTACTATACTTTCCGAGCCTGAATTTTTCCTCAATTTCCTTCATAATTTCTGGTTCATCTTCCTGAACTAATTTTAGTAAACTGCTTACTTTTTCATTTTCCTCATTGGTTCTTGAGGTTCTATCTGGGTTATGTTTCTCTTCCATTCCTAATATAATTATACATTTCTTTTTGTCAGCTAAGTCTCTTACTATATTCTCCTTCTGTCTCATCACTTTAATAACTGAGTCTTCAGTTTGTTCTCTCATTTGCTGTTTAATTATGTCAGTAAATGCAACTTTACTGTTTTCTTTAATCGACTTCCATCCCTCTCTGTTTTCTTTACTATTCCTCTTCAATTCCTCATTCTCCACCTTTACTTCTTTTAACTGTCTTTTCAGGTTTTCTATTTCATCAGTTAAGTTTTTGTTCACCTTCTCTAGTTCTTCCAATTTTTCAACCCTTTGTACAATGTTGTTAACATGACCGAACCTACGCTCCAAGTCCTCGATCATCTTATCGACCTTCTCTTCTAGTCTTGTCCCCCCCACCCTCTTTAAATCCCTGGAAAATATTCTCATCACTTTCTACTATATTGCTCTTATCTATACTTCTAATCTTTACATTTTTATTAGACATTTCATCGTCACTCAGCTGGTCGGGGGGCCGTTTGTTTACCTTTCGCCTGTCTGCCTGGGCCAAGTCTACTCCTTCCTCATTTCCTTCCATTTCCCCCAGCAATCCCTTCCCTTCTCCTCTTTCCCTACTTTCCCACTACCCCACGAGCAATTTCCCCCCACCCTGTAAATACAATAGGCACTTCACTTTGCTTTGGGATCCACGAAACTTCAATTTTCTTCAGAGCGTCCTCTACGCCATCCGTTCACTGAAGTGTGTGTGTGTGTGTGTGTGTGTGTGTGTGTGTGTGTGTGTGTGTGTGTGTGTGTGTGTGTGTGTGTGTGTGTGTGTGTGTGTGTGTGTGTGTGTGTGTGTGTTTGTATACACTCTGTTAAACACAACAAAATTTTGACACTAATTAATATTCTTACTAAGATTTTCAATCTTTCTAACAGTAGATCTCATTTCAGGGGGTTGGGCAAATACAAGCCTTCCATAATCTTTCATTTTTAATTGAGTCATCTTCAGAATGTTAAACAAGAATTTAGTCGCAGTCTTACACAGCTACATAATACACAATTGAAAATTTTGTACAGTCAACATGGGTTTAATTGTAGGCACTTAGGAACACTGTAAAGTTCGTGCTGACCGCCTATGAGGCGACACTTCGCTCAGGAGAAGAAGGGGAAGGACGAGGGAGAGGGGGAGATTAGTTAGATAGTTCGTCTAGCATGGGCGCCCCGCTTGTGCAGAGGGGGGTGGGTGAGGTGGAGGAGGGGGAGAGAAAGGAGGTGGGTGTTGCTGTTGATGGGCTCCATATTGTAGATGAGGAATTAAAGAGAGGAATAGCAGAAGTCATATTAGATTGTATGTTGATTATCTGATCTCTTTCCCATATGTGGATAGAGAAGTCTCCCGCCTCGTAGGTGGTCAGCACGAACCTTACAGTGTTCCTAAGCGCCCTGTACTTAAACACATGTCTGTACAAAATCGTCAAATGTGTATTATGTAGGTGTGTAAGATTGTGATCTAATTCTTGTATAAAATTCTGAAGATGACTCCCTAAAGACGAAACGTCAATTAAAAACAGAATACTATGGAAGGCTTGCATTTGTCCACATCTCTCAAATGAGACCTACTGTTAGAAAAATGGAAAATTCTAGAAAGAAAATTAATCAGTGTCAAAATGCTGTTGTTTAACAGAGTGCGTATTAGTGAGAACATGCGGCCGAAATACACTTATATATATATATATATATATATATATATATATATATATATATATAGATATATATATGTGTGTGTGTGTGTGTGTGTGTGTGTGTGTGTGTGTGTGTGTGTGTGTGTGTGTGTGTGTGTGTGTGTGTGTGTGTGTGTGTGTGTGTGTGTGCGTGTGCGTGTGCGTGTGTGTGTGTGTGTGTGTGTGTGCGTGTGCGTGTGCGTGTGCGTGTGCGTGTGTGTGTGTGTGTGTGTGTGCGTGTGTGTGTGTGTGTGTGTGTGTGTGTGTGTGTGTGTGTGTGTGTGTGTGTGTGTGTGTGTGTGTGTGTGTGTGTGTGTGTGTGTGTGTGTGTGTGTGTGTGTGTGTGTGTTTTCGCGTATTTTGGGACTAGTTTTTCTTTTTTCGTCAACTTCTTAGGTGTGTGTGGGAGAATAGGCGCAGTATTACCAGATGCAATCATATTAATCGACAGTATTCTTATACACAACAATGTGCAACATTTTTCCTGTACTACCATGTGAATGTTATACAATAAATGAAACCAAGATGAAATTGATTAAACCGAAAAAGAAACCAAACGAAACCAAAGAGGGAAAAACAAATGAAAAACATAGCTATATATTTTCAAACATCATTCTTCATTGACTTACATATAGAGAATCTTACGATCTTAGTTGACCGATAAACGCACGTGAACTGAGCGCATACGAGTAATGTTTACAAATCGACGACGCAAGGAAGCAAACCTCATATTCGGGCCGCGGTCTCAGAAGCTTTATTTTATCATTCTTCTCTCGCTCGAGTCTGAGTTTGAGAAATGCATCCTCAAGGAGGACACGCTGCAAGCCCAATTTAAAAAGGCAAACTTCGGATGGACAAAGTTTCTTTGCAATTCATAACACTTGAATTCGAAGAACGCGGGAGAGTCTTGCTAATGTAAACAAGTCGGAAGAGAAGAGGGTCCTTATGACTAAGAGAAGAATGATTTTGGTCTTCTGTTCTCATGGTAACGATAGGTTGTTTCACCTCGTTTATGATTAAAAAATATATTTATATTGTATGAATACCAGTGTGATCAACATACAATTTATGTACATATGTAAATGTTTGTATATATATATATATATATATATATATATATATATATATATATACATATATATATACATATATATATACATATATACATATATATATATACATATATAGGTATATATACATATATATATACATATATATGTATATGTATATATATATATGTATATATATACATATATGTATATATATATACATGTATATATATGTATATATATATACATATATATATACATATGTGTGTGTGTACAAATCCACACGCTCCCACGAACACACACACGCACACACACACACGCACACACGCACACACGCACCCTTGTAAGGGGGAATAGCCCCTTGGTATATGTATGTATGGAGGAGAGAAAGATACTAGGACAAATAACGTTGGTTCATTTTACTGAGATTACACACACATAAACAGACACAAACACCCACCCAGACCCATATATATATATATATATATATATATATATATATATATATATATATATATATATATATGTGTATATATATATATATACATACATACATATTGTGTATGTTTTAAGACAGATTGAACATTTTTAGAAGCTCCGCCATGGGATACGAACCCTGACCCGTGCGTCGATAATCACGAGGCCAAGACGTTAGCGACCATGCTACATGGTGATGGTTCAAAAGGACTGTACTAGTCCCCGACCACGCTTCACGTAACATTGGAAGATCTAATCTCAATTTCATCTAATCCCGTATTAGGCGAGCCCTCCGACAAGTTGTGTATGTTTTAAGACAGATTGAACATTTTTAGAAGCTCCGCCATGGGATACGAACCCTGACCCGTGCGTCGATAATCACGAGGCCAAGACGTTAGCGACCATGCTACATGGTGATGGTTCAAAAGGACTGTACTAGTCCCCGACCACGCTTCACGTAACATTGGAAGATCTAATCTCAATTTCATCTAATCCCGTATTAGGCGAGCCCTCATACAACTTGTGTATGTTTTAAGACAGATTGAACATTTTTAGAAGCTCCGCCATGGGATACGAACCCTGACCCGTGCGTCGATAATCACGAGGCCAAGACGTTAGCGACCATGCTACATGGTGATGGTTCAAAAGGACTGTACTAGTCCCCGACCACGCTTCACGTAACATTGGAAGATCTAATCTCAATTTCATCTAATCCCGTATTAGGCGAGCCCTCCGACAAGTTGTGTATGTTTTAAGACAGGTTGAACATTTTTAGAAGCTCCGCCATGGGATACGAACCCTGACCCGTGCGTCGATAATCACGAGGCCAAGACGTTAGCGACCATGCTACATGGTGATGGTTCAAAAGGACTGTACTAGTCCCCGACCACGCTTCACGTAACATTGGAAGATCTAATCTCAATTTCATCTAATCCCGTATTAGGCGAGCCCTCCGACAAGTTGTGTATGTTTTAAGACAGATTGAACATTTTTAGAAGCTCCGCCATGGGATACGAACCCTGACCCGTGCGTCGATAATCACGAGGCCAAGACGTTAGCGACCATGCTACATGGTGATGGTTCAAAAGGACTGTACTAGTCCCCGACCACGCTTCACGTAACATTGGAAGATCTAATCTCAATTTCATCTAATCCCGTATTAGGCGAGCACTCCGACAACGTGTGTATGTTTTAAGACAAATTGAGCATTTTTAGAAGCTCCGCCATGGGGTACTGACCCGTGCGTCGATAATCACGAGGCCAAGACGTTAGCGACCATGCTACATGGTGATGGTTCAAAAGGACTGTACTAGTCCCCGACCACGCTTCACGTAACATTGGAAGATCTAATCTCAATTTCATCTAACATCACCATGTAGCATGGTCGCTAACGTCTTGGCCTCGTGATTATCGACGCACGGGTCAGGGTTCGTATCCCATGGCGGAGCTTCTAAAAATGTTCAATCTGTCTTAAAACATACACAACTTGTCGGAGGGCTCGCCTAATACGGGATTAGATGAAATTGATATTAGATCTTCCAATGTTACGTGAAGCGTGGTCGGGGACTAGTACAGTCCTTTTGAACCATCACCATGTAGCATGGTCGCTAACGTCTTGGCCTCGTGATTATCGACGCACGGGTCAGGGTTCGTATCCCATGGCGGAGCTTCTAAAAATGTTCAATCTGTCTTAAAACATACACAACTTGTCGGAGGGCTCGCCTAATACGGGATTAGATGAAATTGAGATTAGATCTTCCAATGTTACGTGAAGCGTGGTCGGGGACTAGTACAGTCCTTTTGAACCATCACCATGTAGCATGGTCGCTAACGTCTTGGCCTCGTGATTATCGACGCACGGGTCAGGGTTCGTATCCCATGGCGGAGCTTCTAAAAATGTTCAATACACATATGTATATATATAATGTATATATGTATATATATGTATATGAATATATATATATGTATATATATGATATATATATATGTATATGTATATATACATAATGATATATATATATATATATATATATATATATATATATATATATATATGTATGTATATATATGCGTCTGGGTGGGTGTTTGTGTCTGTTTATGTGTGTGTAATCTCAGTGAAATAAAACAACGTTATTTGTCCTAGTATCTTTCTCTCCTACATACGTATATATATACATACATACATACATACATACATACATACATACATACATATACCAAGGGCCTTTTTCCCCTTACAAGGGAGGTAGCCAAAGTCAAAAGGCATAATTCCACTCCCACATATTTCAACCCCATTCACCACCCCTCCCTCCCTCCTTCTCATTTTTGGCTCCTCCTGGATGATGGGTCATCCCTGCATATCACCTATCGCTCTCGATCAGAAGCAATGTAGCAAGACACAGTACTTCCACCACAAGGCCGCTGTTAGGGTGGCTGAATAACACACAATTTTAATATGATAGTGTTTATACAAGCACTGACGTGCACTCACTTTCGTGGCTATCAAAAGACTGGCGTCGCTGGGCACGCCACGAATTCGCGGCAAAAAAAAACCACGAACACATGGTTCGATTACAAAAATGTACACATTATATAAATTAATAATCATACATATATATTAATATATACATAAAAACACAAGAAAGGTCACCATTACACCGCTTCATTAGATAGACCAATACCCTTCTGTGTCCTTTCATGCAGTAACATTGAAAACAGGGAAAAATCACTTTTGTCTGCGTCAAAGAATTATTCAAACATAACCACTCCCTAACCCCCACTATACCCCACCTGCCCCACTGCCATGTATCATAGTATCATCCATACACAACCATTCTCCATTCACTCCTATTTTCTGCCCTCTTCCTTCATTCCTCAACCGACATACCCCTCTTGCTCAACGCCCCCTTTATCCCACCCATCCATCTCATCCTCGGTCGTCCCCTCATATTCACTCCATTCACCTCTGCCTTCCACACTTCTTGTACTAATCTTTCTTCACTCCTTCTTTTCATGTGTCCAGACCATTCCATTACTCTTTCATCAACCCTATCTCCCATCTCCTTTTCCACCCCCGCACTCCTCCTCACCTCCTCGTTTCTCACTCTATCCAGCCTTGTAACCCCTACCATACTTCTGAGACATTTCATCTCAAACACATTTAAACTCTTTCTCTCTTATGTTCCATGTTTCTACCCCATACAGTGCTATCGACACAATCACCCCTTCATGCAGTCTCCTCTTAGTATCCATTCCCAAATGTCTATGTCTCATTATACTTTTAATCCACCAAGGGACTTACTTGCTTTTCTCAATATAGAATCTACCTCCACATCCACTCCACCCTTTCACGCTACATGTGACCCCAAGAATCTAAGGCTAATCACTTCCTACAGCCTCTCCCTTTTAAAACTCACTTCCAAATTTCTGCCACCCTCTCCTCTTGTACATTTCATTACCTTACTTTTACCCACATTTACCTTCAAGTTTTTACTCTCGTGCACCTCCCCAAAATCCGTCACTAACTTCCTTGACCCTTCTTTAGATCCTACCACTAGCGCAGTATCGTCAGCAAACAACAACTGGCTTACCTCCACTTTTCTCCATTTAATTTACCCATCTTCAATCCCCGGCCCATTACTCTTGCATTTACCTTCCGCACCACCCCATCCATGTACATATTGAACAGCCATGGTGACATGACATATTCCTGTTGAAATTCTACTTTTACCCCAAAACACTTGGTTGCATCTCTCCATTTCCAATTCTAATG
>NC_134802.1:30494835-30497335 GCF_046742065.1 Oratosquilla oratoria
TTATGTGGTACTTTTTCAAAAGCTTTTTTTAGGTCTAGAAATGCACAATCAGCCCATCCATCTCTTTCTTGTATTATATCTATTAGCCTTGAATAGAAACATATTAAATTGGTGACGCATGATCGTCCTTGTCTGAATCCAAATTGCCTTGGATTTAGTACGTTGTTTTTTTCCAAGTATTTTACCCATCTATTTTTGATAATTCTTTCACAAATTTTTGCTATTGTACTTGTTAGAGAGACTGGTCTATAGTTGGTAGGTTCTTCTTTATTTCCTCCTTTATATATAGGTACTATATTTGCTTTTTTCCAATCTTCTGGAACTTTTCCTTCTTTCAAGGAACTGCTTATTATGCTATGTATTTTGTCTGCCAGTTCATTCCTGCATTCTTTCAGAATCCAGTTTGCTATTTCATCTGGTCCATGTGATTTTCTGACATCAAAATTACTCAATTGTATCAATATTTCATTCTTTGATACTTCTATTTTTTCTATAGGGGGGACTTTCTCTTTCCATTCAATCTCTTCAGGTTGTATGTTCTCCCTTGTAAACACTGATTTAAAATGTTTGTTCATAATTTCCGCCATTTCCATTTCCTCAGTGTATTCAACTCCCCCTTGTCTTAATTTCTCCAAGTCCTGTTTGTTTTTCAGTTTATTGTTTACAAATCTGTAGAATAGTTTTGGTTGATCTTTACATTTTTCTATGACGTCTTTTTTATATTTTCTCTTTTCCTCTCTGCACGTTTGTACATATTCATTTCTATAACTGGTATATATTTTCCATTTTTCAGGTTTTCTGTCTTTTTTCCATCTGGTCCAGGCTTTGTCTCTTTTGTCTTTTAACTCCCTACAACTTTTGTTGTACCAGCATTTTACATATTCTTTTTCTTGTTTTTGTCTTGGGACATACTTTTCCACTCCTTTTTTGTAAATTTTTGTCAAAATATTCCATTTCTTTTCCACTGATGTTTCTTCTTTGTATATTTCTTCCCAGTTTTCTTGTTGAAAGAATTCTCTTATTTTATCAAAGTTTGTTTTTTCATACATCATTCTTCCTTTTCTATATTGTTCATTTCTTTTGATATATTTTTCTTCATTAAGTTCCAGTTCAATCAATATGTGGTCACTTTTACCTATTGGTGTTTTATATTCAATCTTGTCCACTATTCTAGGTTCAGATGTAATTAATAAGTCTAGTCTCGATGGTTCTTCTTCATTTCTATACCTAGTGTTCTCCTGTATCCATTGTGTCATTGTGTGGTCAATAATCATCTCAAGTAGAGCGTTTCCCCATGAGTCGTCTCCACCCTTTACTGTCATTTCTTCCCAGCAGATTTCTTTGCAATTAAAGTCGCCCATCATAACTATTCTTCCTCCATCTTCCATTATTTTATTTAATGTTATCTTTGTGCCCTCTAACATACTTTTATGTTCACTCTCCTCCCATGAGGCTGTTTTTGGAGGCACATAATTTATCACAAATTTTCTGCTCTTCTTATCTCTGTCTTCCACTTCTATCATAATCATCTCTACTGTATTCTTTCCATATATGACACCTTTCACGTTTATATCCTTCTTAGTCAGGAACATAACTCCACCCCCTTGCTTTTTCTCTCTGTTTCTAATCCAATAATTGTATGCATCATGTCCTATACTGTTGGGTGGTAGTGGGCCTTTTAATTTTGTTTCTACAATTCCCATTATGTCCGGTTCTTTTTCCTTCAAATAATCATTCAGCTCATTCAATCCTGTTATTAATCCATCTATATTTGTGTAAGACACTCTTAGTTTTCTGCCACTTCCATTGTGTTCTCTGTTTCCCTTATGTTTTTCTTTTGTATGTCGAACTTCCTTAGTTTCATGTTCACTACTCTCCAATAGAATCTCTCTTTCTCTGACTCCGTTCTGTTCTCGTTTTTTGCCTTAGCTTCCAGTCTTTTCTGCTTTTCTTCCTCTCTTTCCTCTTTATTCATTTCTCTTTTTATCCATATCTTTTTGTATTGTTCACTTGTTGCTAGTTTCCCTGTTTTGGATAAGATATTCTCTGCCGTTGTTTGTGACTTGAATTTAATCTTAATTGGTCTGGTCTTGTCTGTGCTATACTTTCCGAGTCTAAATTTCTCTTCGATTTGTTTCATAATTTCTGGTTCATCTTCCTGAACTGATTCTAGTAATTGGCTTACTTTTTCATTTTCCTCTTTGATTCTTGTGGTTCTATCTGTGTTGTGTTTCTCTTCCATTCCTAATATAATTATACATTTCTTCTCGTCTGCTAAATCTCTTACTATATTCTCCTTTTGTCTCATCACTTTAATAACTGAGTCTTCAGTATGTTCTTTCAATTGCTGTTTGACTATGTCAGTGAATGAAACCTTATTTCCTTCTTGGGTTTTCTTCCAATTTTTACTTTCTTTAGCTATTGTCTCTCTGTTTTCTTTACTATTCTTCTTCAATTCCTCATTCTCCACCTTTACATCTCTTAACTGTCTTTTTAGGTC
>NC_134802.1:30509835-30512335 GCF_046742065.1 Oratosquilla oratoria
ACCAATAATAATGCGTCTTTTTATTTCATTATTATGATCTTTTGTCACTTTCACCATCTGCCCTAAATAATTATACTCTTCAACTTCCTCAAGACTCTCACCATCAATTACAATTTCTTTACTTTGAACTTTCGTGTTGAACATTACTTTGGTTTTACTCTTATTCATTTTTAAACCTACTTTGAGACTTTCCTTGTTTAGATCACTCAGCATATCTTGCAAGCCTTCTGCTCCTTCTGAAATAAGAATAATGTCGTCCACATATCTTAGGTGATTCAAATATTCGCCAGTAATCTTCAAACCTTTCTTTTCCCAACTCAACCTTCTGAAAATATCTTCCAAACAAGCTGTAAATAATTTGGGTGAAATTGTATCGTCTTGCCGTACTCCTTTCTCGATCTTGATCTTTTCTGTATCTTTATGTATTCAAATTATAGCGGCATCTTTCGCATAAATCTTTTCTAAAACTCTTACGATCTGTTCGTTTGTATCCTGTTTGCGTAGCGAGTTTAGTATTGTTATTTGTTCTACCGAGTCACAGGCCTTCTCGTAATCTCCAAAAGCTAAACACAGAGGTATTTTGTATTCTGTCGTTTTCTCGATTAGTTGGTTTATTGTCTGCAAATTATCTAGAGTCGAATATTCACTCCTAAAGCTTGCCTGTTCTCTCGGTTGGTTTCCATCTAAAAATTTACTTGCTCTATTTGTAAGGATCTTGGGGAATACTTTGTATACATTTGATAGGAAGCTAATCGGTCGATAGTTACTAAGGTCCTTCTGGTCTCCTTTTTTACGAAACAAAATCACTATAGCATTGCACTACGCAACAGGAACGCTTTCATGACGTAACCCCTGGGTGTACAAGTCAGCTAATTTAATATGAACTAATTTCCTTGCGTTTTTCAAGAGATCTATTGATTTACCATCTTCCAGGGGTGTTTTTCCCCATTTCATAGTTTTTAGAGCAAATTCTACTTCTTCCTTTGTAATCTTTGGTACACTACTAACATCTACACATGAATTTACCGACTCAACTACGGTCTTCGACAAGTAAAGCTCTTGGTAAAATTCTTCTACTCTTTTTACTATTCTGTCTCTACATTTAATTGTTTCTCAATTTCTATCTTTCAAACATATCATTTGATGTCTTCCTAAAGCATGTCTGTGCCTGGTCCCTTTAATACTTTTACCTTTCCGATGGTTTCCTCTATTTAATCCACGTTTCTCTTTCTTTTCTCTGATCTCTGCCTTTTGTTGATAAGCTTGTTTAGTTCTACTCTTTCTATTTCGTCTCTCCTGCTTTTAATCTGCATAGTCCTTTTTCTTTTGATTAGGTAATTTGTAGCTTTGGCGTATTTCTCTTCTCTAATGTTTTTTTGCACTTCCTATTTTCTCTGCCGATTCCCTAATAATATTCACTAAATTCAAATTGATATCTTCCACGCTGTCTTTGTTAGTTCTTAAAGCTTTGAATCTATCTTTAATTTCTAACTGAAATGTCTTCTTATTATCCTTAACCTTTGCAAAGCTAATTTTCTTTTTTATTACTAGTTTATTTCTCTCGGCTCTGAAATTTAATTTAGCTGTGCATCCTACCATTCTATGGTCACTACCTATGTTGACTTTATTTATCACCGTAACATTGCTAACGCTTTTGCTCTCATCTCCTAATATGAAGTCTATTTCGTTCTCAGCTGTTCCACTTGGACATCTCCAGGTCCATTTACGACCTACACGCTTTTGGAAGAAAGTGTTCATTATCCTCATGTTGAAGTTCTCTGCAAAATTTAATAACACATCTCCTCTGTCATTTCTTTCACCTACTCCAAACTTACCATCATCTCCCATTTTCTACCCCACTTTAGCATTAAAGTCGCCTGTTACCAATGTGTACTGACTTTTTTCTTGGTCCATTACCTGACTTGAATCAATATAGAAGGACTCAATTTCATCGTCTGAAGTCTGTGAAGTTGGTGCATAAACTTGAATAATTTTTAGAGTGTATCTTTTGCACAGCCTAATCACAATCCAAGCCACCCTGTCCGATAAACTACTGAATTTGACTACGTTAACAGCAACCTCTCGGTTTATCAAGAATCCTACTCCACTAGATCTTTCTTTGTCCTTACCTCTTTAATAGAACAAGTGGTAACCATCTTGTAATTGTATCAGCCTTCCTTCCGCTCTTCGGATTTTGCTCCGTCCTGCGATATCCTACTTGATGTTATCTAATTCTTCCATTAAACTCTCCAGTCCGTGGTCTTCTGAGAGACTTCTTACGTTGTAAGTATAGATCTTCTTTTTGTTCATGTTGTTTAATATCCAAGACTTGGATCTGCTTGGACAGTGCTCACTCACATTCGGTGCCGCACTGCCCGTAAGCACACGAGGCAATTCGATTGGACCTTTAGGAGACGATAATCCAACAGGAACGCCCGGCTTTCTTTTGGTTGTACTGTTCATGTTCATGTTTGCTATTAAGGTGTTCGGGAAGTAATTT
>NC_134802.1:30529835-30537335 GCF_046742065.1 Oratosquilla oratoria
TTGGTAGTGTCATTACTGGCTGTAGAGGTTCTTATGGGAGGCATCACGCCTGATGCATATACAAACTGCATGATTACCCCCAGGTTCAGATATGAGAGGCATGATGCTATGGAGTTCTGTCTCTACGTGTGGATGCTAAGGTTTGGGCACGAAAGTAGATGCCATTACCGAACTCTTTTGTAAAGAGGGACTAATTTGGTGTATTTATGTGCTGAGTGCTATTTATATATATATATATATATATATATATATATATATATATATATTTATATATATATATATATATACATATATATATATATA
Organism: Oratosquilla oratoria; assembly: GCF_046742065.1. Classification (NCBI taxonomy): domain Eukaryota; kingdom Metazoa; phylum Arthropoda; class Malacostraca; order Stomatopoda; family Squillidae; genus Oratosquilla; species Oratosquilla oratoria. The sequence goes on from NC_134802.1 coordinate 30,530,139, forward strand.
TATGTATATATATAATATATACATATATATATATATGTATTATGTATAATATATATATATATATATATATATATATATATATATATATATATACCAGCGTCATGGGTATACAAGAAACTACATCATCATTGCAATTTTACAAACGCAACAATAACAAATTGGAAATAGTGTAAAATTTGGCACTGAACAATCTATTATCAATCCAAATTTTTTTTTATTTCATTCAACTAAGTCCACTTTCCAAATGATGAAGCCATAAAAGAAGAAAGAGTCGAGTTCAAAGACTAAGAATCTGAGATTCGAAAGAGTAAAGAGAAATTCGTAATGTTTGCATAGAAAACAAAATTGATTCTTGAAAACATATGAACGAGCTACCAAATGAGTATTTGGTAAGCAAATTGAGGTCTTGAAAACCACGAGGAAAAATATATTGCACTCATTGTAATGTAAATGTATGAGGAACCACATCAGAGGAATCGTCTCAACTTTCTCAGAACAAGATTTACTTCCCTTAACTGAATAAAAAAAAAAATCCTTGCTTAGCCAGAAACAAATATATAATGTGCGTCATCAGGAAAAAGGAATGAGACATTTTAACTTCTTATACATGAAGCTCTTTTGTTTAAGGAGGGGTTCTCGACATACGTTGTCATTGTAGCTATACTTTCCCGTTACTAGTGTTTTATCTCCAACAGACCATTTCATCACTTAATCTAATCGTAATGCATCCACTAGTTGCCACTAGTTTTAGGTATGTGGACACCTTTGAGTGACTCATGCCTCCCACAAGGTCTTCGTAGACCCCAGTTTAGAACCAATGAATCAAATCATAAGAACATAAGAATGAAGGAGACTGCAAGAAACCATAAGGCCTACACTAGGCAGCTACGTATCCATCACCACCTGTCATCCCCATCCATAAAGTTGTCTAATCATTTCGTAAAGCAACTGATAGTTTCAGCGCTTACTACATGGTTACTAAGTTTATTCCATTCGTCGACTACCCTATTAGTAAACCAATTCTTGCCTATTTCCTTCTTGAATCTAAATTTGTCCAGTTTATAACCATTACTCCGAATTCTGCCCTGTTGTTTTAATATGATGACCTTATTTGCATCACCCTTGTTAAAGCGTTTGATCCACTTGAACACCTCTATTAGATCACCCCGCACTCTGCGTCTTTCCAGAGAGTGTAAGTTAAGGTGCCTTAGCCTCTCTTCGTAAGGCAAATTTCTGAGTCCATGTATCGTTTTCTGTTAGTCAGGAAAAGTATATCAAGTGAACCAACGTAACAAACAAGGAAAACCCGGTAAATAACGGAAGCTTCTGTAGTCAGGATCATATTGTCTTGTGGAAGGCAGATTTAGAAAAGAGAGTCGAATTCATGAGTAAAGGGTGAATCAAGAAATATGTGTCATAATGGTTGTTGCCTCAAAGTTTACCAACTGGGGACTCAAGGCCCAACATTAACTTGCAACGGTAATTGGGTCTTAGGATGGAATCTTGTCTGTTGTATTACTGTGGGTTTGTTTCTTTGTGGTCAGTTGATAGAAGAAGGAAGAGGGCGAGGAGGAGGAGGAAGAGGAGGAGGCGTTGGAAGAAGAAGAAAGGGAAGAGGAGGAGGAGGAAGGAGCAGTTGCTAATTGCAAGCTCTCCATACATAGAATAAGGAGGGTAGGAAACGACCAAAGAAAATTACAAAATAATTCATTTCCAAGTATTTCAGTTTCACATGTAAGTAAGAGTGCAGATGGTATTTCAAGACTAGTGATGGGGAGATGATTTCCTCCGATGTCCTGTTATCAGGACTACTACATGCATGTCTCCTTCCATAGCCCTAAGTAAAATATAAACTTTCTTAATCTAGACTTTTTTCCTTCAGTGACATAAAAGTCAAAGTTTCCCAGAACCATCTAGAAACCCTTCTTAGATAATGTGGAATTCAATGTACCCCAACCCATATTAAACGACAAGTATTCTAATTTTATCAATATTTTCTGGTGAGAGGTAGATCAAACTACTTGGAACAGTTTCTGGGACAATAAGATATTATAGTATACAACAACATGGTGTCCAAATATTTTCTAACTTGCATTACATAATCTAGAAATTTCCAGACCAAACCATTAACCTATAACAAGATATATATACATACATATATATATATATATATACATATATATACACATATATATATATATATATGTACATATATATATATATGTATATATATATACATACATACATATACATATATATATATAAATGTAAATATATATATATATATAAATATATATATATATATACATATACAGTATATATGTAATATTATAGAATGAAAGAGGCACATAAATGTCTTGGGGGGTTGAAAACTGTCATGAGAATTAGGTATTTGGGAATGGATGCAAAGAGGAGATTATATGAAGGGGTAATCGTGCCAACGACACGGTATGAGGCAGAGATTTGGAATTTAAGAGAAGAAGAGTCAGATTCTAAATGTGTTTGAGATGAAATGTCTGACTAGTATGGTCGGAGTTACATGATTCGATAGAATGAGAAACGAGGAGGTGAGGAGGAGAGCTGCGGTGGAAAAGTATATGGCAGATAGGGCTGACGAAGGAGCATTGGGATGGTTTGGACACATTTATTATTATTTATATTATTATTAGTGAAGAAAGATTAGTAAAACAGGTGCGGAAGACAGAGGTGGACGGAATGAACTTGGGGGGACGACCGAGGATGTGATGGATGGATGGGGAAGAGAGAAGGCAGGAGATAGAGATCAGTAGAGAATGGATGTGTATGGGAATATATACACAATACTCGTCAAAAGTATTCGACCCCTACTCCCTACGGCCGCTTATTTATGACGAAAATAGGAAGGCATTTTCTGGAGTGAAATCATACAGATAGAATGTATGTGGCAACTCCCTGCTGTCACACTGGTCCAACAGAGTGGAACGTGAGGGAGAACTCAGCCAGTCGCTCCCACACTGCAAAGAGAATGAGCGAGAGTGAGTAGGGAGGAGAGAGTAAGGGAGAGAGAGTAAGGGAGAGAGAGTAATGCAGAGAGAATAAGGGAGAGAGAGTAAGGGAGAGAGAGAGAGAGAGAGAGAGAGAGAGAGAGAGAGAGAGAGAGAGAGAGAGAGAGGAAGAAAGGTAAAAGGAGACAGAGAGAGGAAGACAGAGAGAAAGAGAGAGGAAGAGAAAGAGATTTAGAGACAGACAGACAGACAGACAGACAGACAGACAGGACACAAGCAGGCAGACAGACAGATAGGCAGGCAAGCAGGCAGACAGACAGACAGACATACAGACAGACAAACAGACAGACCGGGAGACAGACAGAAAGACCGAAGGACAGACAGACAGACAAACAGACATACGGACAGACAGACAGACAGACAGGCAGGCATACAGACAGACAGACAGACAGACAGACAGACAGACAGACAGACAGACAGACAGATAGACAGACAGACAGACAGACAGACATAAAAGCAGACGGGCAGAGATGGACACACACAGAGAACGAAACATGGCTTTCAGTGAATCTTTATTTAATATTACACGATCATTTTCTGGTCAACTTAGCATGAATGCACAAGTAGCTGGGACATAGATAACGAAATATAATCTGAAGTAGACTTCTTTACGGAATACATCAGCGTCCTTTTAGTATTAGATTACACATGTTTCCTTAGTAGAAATTAATAGAATAATCAGCCTTATCAAAAGCACGCGGCAATGTATAGGTTCTCATAATACGTACACACACACACACACACACACACACACACACACACATATATATATATAAATATATATATATATATATATATATATATATATATATATACATGTATGTATATATACATTTTTTCTTTCTTTTATTACCGGGCCGTTTCGCTGTCCCTCTATCAATACATTGACGCAATTTACATATATATATATATATATATATATATATATATATATATATATATATATATATATATATATATGTATGTGTGTGTGTGTGTGTGTGTGTGTGTGTGTGTGTGTGTGTGTGTGTGTGTGTGTGTGTGTGTGTGTGTGTGTGTGTCTGTGTGTCTGTCTGTCTGTGTGTCTGTGTTTGTGTGTTTGTGTGTTGGTGGGTGGGTGTGGGTGGGGATGTGGTTACTGCCAAGTTAATAATACCATCTGGTGACCATTGACCTTTTGATGTGTTGAAATAAGGTCAATGGTCACCAGACGCTATTACTAATTTATTATTATTTATATTATCATAATTTCTTATTTTATTTGATCTATTTTTTATTATTTATATATATATATTTTTCGCATCCTACCTAGTTATGGACCAAAAGGCCTCCCGTCGGCATGCTCCCCCTTTGTAATCCTTTGTAATCCTTTGTAATTTGGCAGTAACCAAACATAACTCCAAGGAACAAAATCTCCGACCCCATCAAGGATACGTGACTTGAGGCTTCCCTATTTTCCCTTTTGTAGTATTTCTCTCTGATATATTTTCTTGTCTTTCTATTCTATGTATGTATTTGCTGAAGAGGATCACTATAGGTACATATATACATACTCTGTATCTCTACTTATCTTCCTACGTGAGTGGGTCTAAGTTTTATTTTACTCATATGTTACTACAGCTACGTCATATTATGTATATGTATATATATATATATATATATATATATATATATATATATATGTATATATATACAAACACGCAAACACACACACACACACACACACACACACACACACATATATATATATATATATATATATATATATATATATATATATATATATATTCTAACCCTAATGGATTATGTAGTGGTAAATAGGATTATGATAGGAAGAGTTAAGGATGTACATGTGCTAAGGGGAGAGGGTGGGGGAATATCAGATCATTTTTTGGTGGAAGGTAAGTTGAGAGTAGAGGATAGATGTAGGAGGAGGAAAGGGACAAAAGGTAGGGAGGTTCTTAGAGTGAACTCTTTGAATGAGAAGGAAAAGGAGAGGGAGTACAGAAAGAAGCTGAAGGAGGAGTGGGAGGGAGTAAAGGGTAGAGTAGACCTGGGTGTGGAGGAGGAATGAGGATGGTTCAAGGAGGGAGTCATAAAGTGTGCAAGGATGGTGTGTGGAACAAGAAGGACAGGGGGAAATAGGAGAAAGGGTAGTGAATGGTGGGATGAGGAAACAAAAAAGGTTGTAGAAGAGAAGAAGCGAGCTTTCACAGATTGGTTACAAAATAGGACGAGGGAGTCATATGAGAGGTACAAAGAGGAGAGCAGATGTGAAGTATGACAGAAAATTTTGAAAGTAATAAGAAGATGTTTTGGAAAGAAATTAAGTGAGGAAAAGGAGGCGAATCAAGTAGAGAAGAAAATGTAAAAGGTGCAGATGGAGAGATGGTAATGGAAGAGAAGGCAGTAAGGGGAAGATGGGCAGAATATTTTAGGGAGTTGCTAAATGTGAAGGAGGACAGGGAGGGAAAGATAGATGCAGTGGGAAGTGCGAAGAAAATAAGAGTGATGAATAAGGAGAATGGAGGAAAAATAAGGAAGGATGAGGTGAAGGCAGTTGTTAAGATGATGAAAGCAGGTAAGGCACCTGGTCTGGATGGATGAGATGCGGAATGTCTGAAAAAAGGGAGGTACAGTAATGGTGGACTGGCTGGTGAGGTTATTTAATGTTTGCTGGAGAGAGGGTAGAGTGCCGGAGGACTGGAGGAGTGCCTGTATAGTTCCTCTTTACAAGGGAAAAGGGGACAAGTGTGAATGTAGTAGTTTCAGAGGGATTAGCTTATTGAGTGTACTTGGGAAGGCTTATGGGAGGATCTTGGTTGAGAGGATTAGGAGAGGAACAGAAGGAGTAATTGGTGAGGAACAGTGTGGATTCAGGACAGGTAGAGGTTGTGTAGATCAGATCTTTCTGGTAAGACAGATATGTGAGAAAGCTATAGGAAAGGGGAAGGATGTTTTTTGGGCTTTTATGGATCTGGAAAAGGCTTATGATAGGGTAGACAGGAAGGCACTGTGGGAGGTTATGCAGATATACGGGATAGGAGGAAAGCTTCTGGGAGCTGTCAAGAGTTTTTATGAGAATAGTAGAGCTTTTGTCAGGATTGGGAATGGAAAGAGTGAGTGGTTCGAGGTAAAGGTGGGACTTCGTCAAGGATGCGTTATGTCTCCTTGGCTGTTCAACTTATACATGGATGGGGTGGTGCGAGAGGTAAATGCAAGGGTAGTGGGCAAGGGATTGGAGATGGTTAAAGAAAATGGAGAAAAGTGGGAGGTGAGCCAGCTGTTGTTTGCGGACGACACTGCGCTTGTGGTAGGATCGGAGGATGGATTGAGGAAGTTGGTGGCAGAGTTTGGGAGAGTATGTGATAGAAGAAAGCTAAAGATAAATGTGGTTAAAAGTAAGGTGATGAAATGTACAAGGGGTGAAAGTGGCAGTAGACTGGAAGTGAGCATTAAGGGAGAGCGACTGGAGGAAGTGGATAGTTTTAGATACTTGGGTGCAAATGTGGCAGGAAAGGGTGGAGTGAAAGTGGAGGTAGAATGTAGATTGAGAGAAGCGAGTAAATGCCTTGGTGGATTAAAGAGTGTAATGAGGAATAGACATTTGGGAATGGATGCTAAGAGGAGACTGTATGAAGGAGTGATTGTGCCAACAGCACTGTATGGGGAAGAAACATGGAACATAAGAGAAGAAGAGAGAAGGAGTTTGAATGTGTTTGAGATGAGGTGTCTGAGAAGTATGATGGGGGTTACTAGGCTAGATAGAGTGAGAAATGAGGAGGTGAGGAGGAGAACAGGGGTGGAAAAGGAGCTGAGAGATAGGGTTGATGAAAGAATATTAGGATGGTTTGGACACATGGTAAGAATGAGTGAAGAAAGACTAGTAAAAGAGGTGTGGAAGGCAGATGTGGAGGGAGTGAACATGAGGGGACGTCCTAGGATGAGGTGGATGGATGGGGTGAAGGGGGCTTTGGGGAAGAGGGGAATGTCTGTTGAGGAAGGACGGGAGAGGACAGAAGATAGGGGTGAATGGAGAATGGTTGTATATGGATGATGTTGTGATAGCATGAGGTGGAATGGGCGGGTGGATGGGGGGTGAGGTAGTATGTGTGAGCAAAATTTGACGCAGCCCGAAGGGATTTCTCCCCGCCTTCTCATTTTATGCAATGGG
>NC_134802.1:30544835-30549835 GCF_046742065.1 Oratosquilla oratoria
TATTATAGTTATGTACGTTCATGTACCTGGGGACCAATGACGGGTGGCTGTATGTAGTAGTCCTATCTTCAACATCCCCCTCACCTCCACTACCAGGAGGTGGAGCCCCGAAGGGCTGACACTCTGTCACTGTACTTGGCCCAAAATCTGTCTTTATCAACTTCAACTGTATTTCTTACACTTTTCCACACAAAGAGAGTTGATAACTGGAGCGCGTTCACCTCTTCCTACTACTATGAGCCAGTGGAATAGAAATAGCCTCACATTGATACAACACAGACAACATTTTTCCATTTACTGAAACTGGGGGCAACGATTGATTGGCTTACATGTCGTCATAGTAAAAACAGACAAACATTATTATATTTGATTTATTGTATTCAAAAAGAGCTTAGAATATAGTTGAAAATAATCGGTATGCACTATCATGTTATAACTAGATAGCTACCAGAAAAAATGAATAACCTCGATTTTTTTTTTTTTTTTAAGAAATAGAAGAAAAATCATTTTGAATGGGATTCACATTCAAAATATTCACAGTAAAATAATTTATCATTTGAAATAAAATAGAAACAATTTTGTCTTGTTTGTGCTACCTGATACACTATATCATCTAAGAATAAATGAGGCATAAATATCACAAATATTAGTATGTGAGTATTTTATGGGCTTTTTCCCTATTACAAGGGAGGTAGCCAGAGTCAAAAGGCATAATTCCACTCCCACCCATTTCATCCCTCGCCACTCCTTTCCCATTCACCATTCTTCCCTCCCTCCCCTCTCATCTTGGCTTCCCCTGAATGACGGGTCATCCCTGGCATACGAATAGCATTCCCTTTATTTCCTTTTTTAAAGAATAGGTAGATAGCAATGGAGGTTAAATGTATAAACAATTAAACATTTACTTGCCTGGCTATTAATCCGTTGTATGCAGAAGCAAAATTACATAAGAATAAGCTCCTGAATGCTATTTAATTAGGTCAGGTATTCTAACCTCCTGCATCATGATCATATAATGTTACTCTAGCTAATGTGTAATCTAACTCAGGCACTACATTGACATTCCCTTTACTAAATCAAAATTATTGGTACTGGCTGGAGTAATTTCCAGCTTTGTCAAAAAGAATTCTGAGCAAGCTAGAGTGACACACCTTATCAATAGCCTCACATTGATACAACACAGACAACATTTTTTCATTTACTGAAACTGGGGGCAACGATTGATTGGTTTACATGTCGTCATAGTAAAAACAGACAAACATTATTATATTTGATTTATTGTATTCAAAAAGAGCTTAGAATATAGTTTTAAAAAATGACACATTTCCTATTGGAGAAAAAACGCAACCATCTATGCCATGAAAGCTTTTACATGCAAATTAATTTTTGGGTATGGAAAAGAGACTACACATGTGTAATAGTAGACATTTACTCCAAATATTTTACTATTGATGGGATCAAGCACTATTAAGAGATAATTAGATGGATAGCTCGTGTCCGGGTTTCATATTTTACAAAGATATCAGTGTGATACGCAAGATATTACCATCAGCTGTGTGTTCTCTGAAGCAGCATGTTGTGTTATATTTAGGAACGCGTGGGCTTGGCTGAAGTGTTTAGGTCTCAGGATATCATGTTTAGATGAATTGGATGTATTAAATTTTGAATGAGGTTCTCCCGTCGGATAAACAACATCGTCTGATGTTGAAAAGGAACCAAAAAAGAGATTCGTTGCAGTAAAGGGATTAATTAAAATCGTCTTTATCGTCTCAGTGGAAGGCTCCTCTTCACCCAGCTGAATGGAATCGTCTAAGTTCAACTGAATAAGGATGGACAAGTGTGTCATCGTGGATGAGTTAATATGCTTCATCGTGGTAGCTATGTTATATACACCACACACGACCGTACCTACGAGTATATTATTCCTAGTAGAGACACGGGTATAACAAAAATAGATAATTACTTAATGTATTGCTTTTGTATATATACTTCTATATATGTGATTATATATATACATACATATATATATATACATATATATATATATATATATATATATATATATATATATATATATACGTTTCTACCTTACAGTATAGCATATTTTCTTTATAAAACAATATGTCAAATGCTTAAAAAATTACACTGTGTTTGTATAATGAAGATTTTTAAATGACCAGAGTTCTCTGCTCTTTCCTGATGATGACACTGTACTCGTTAACATGAAAGGTGTTTATCATATTCAGTTAAGGGCATCGTATTGAAGGATTTAAGCCTCTGTCAATCAAATATGACAAAGTAAACACCATATGAGAATGAAGTCTTGACAAAAATCCTTTTGATTCTTACAAATACTTAGAGTCTGTATTCGATGTCTTTGTACTTGGAAAAGCCCCAGCAAGCAAAAGGTTGAGTTTCTGTCCTTGAATAGTGTTTGCTCTGCCAAAACTCTTGGCAGTTGCCATCTTTGAACATTCTGTACCTTCACAACAAGCAATTACATCTTTAAAGAAGATTCTGTTCTGACCAAAGTCCGCTCTTCTGAAAACAGAAAAGAAAGAAAAAGAGGTCAACAAAATCTAATTTTTGCTGTAACCCTTGCCTGAGGCACATGGGCTTTCCAGACAAGCAGAACTCAGTGGTATGAAAAACAAATATCTTAAAATCAAATTGTCTTGCCTCAATGCCTCTGACCCAGGTAGTAGGCGGGCATCAGGGATGGCTAAGATCAAAAGAAAAATAAATGAGAGACCTTTTGGTATATGTATGTACAGTATATGTTTGATTATTTGTTATATCTTGTTTTATTATACTATATATTTTATTATATTTTATTTTATTTTATTTTATCTTATTTTATTTTATTTTGTTTTATTTTATTTTATTTTATTTTATTTTATTTTATCCTATTCTGTTTATTTATTTATTTATTCATTCATTCATTTACTTATTTATTTATTTATTTATTTATTTATTTATTTATTTATTCATTTACTTATTTATTTATTTATTTATTTCTATCATTTTTACTATCTTTTTTTATTTATTATTATTATTATTTCTAAACTTGTTTAATCGGCGCTTCTATATATGTGGAAAATTTGTTTTTCAACGGTACATTTGCCACAACAAAGTCGACCGCCGTCACACCAAAGTATCAGCTTCAAGCAGGGCAATCGAGGTCACAAACTTGACCATTCTGTCCTCTGGCGCCCCCTGACAGTTTCTGGCTCGTTACCCAATTTAACCTACCACATCAAGCTTGTTACATCCATTCACAACACTAGATATGCTCTCATAAGCATTGTTTAGCTAAGACCCTAGATATCTTAGTGTTTTTTTATCATTCTGTATGATGTCCTGTTTCAAGTTGCCGTATTTTCTTTTTCTCAGTTACCCCTACAAAACTACCCCATCAAGCTGTGGAGCTAATTTGCCCTAAGGTTGAGAACCATTGTTCTTCTCTGTGACCCAGATTATGTATCTTCTTTCCAACGACCCACTCGCTCGAACACAAATGCAACACAAGCATTATTCATTACACACAAGTATCCTTCTCTTTATATACCTTCTTAAGGGCAGTTCTTCAAATGATGGTGTTTACCTCTTTGATCTAGATTCTGTGTCTGCATAGACTAGCTGCTTATTGTTCACAGTGTAATTTGTTGATGCAAAAGCGATTGGTAACAACGATGTTGCTTGGATAAATGTCAAAGGTCAGACACATCTGCTGCCAAGCAACTGTTCCAAATGAAACAATGAAGTGAGAGGAGGTGACAGCGGGAACAATGAGAAGAAAACGGAAGCAACTATGAGTAAACAAACAACATTTTTAGGACGAAGTTTGACAACAGTCGAATAAAGATTAAAATGAGGACAAATGAAAAGAAAATATAGGATGTAACAGTAGTAAAGCAAAGAATATCTATAGTTTGAGATAATTACAAAATTAATTGATGAATGGAAATAATTGAGTGTGAAAAAAGAGAACAAGGCTTAGTAAAACAAAGAATATATTTATTTCATGATTTAATTTGATATGAATTGCATAGCTCTTTAAGATCAGAATCATACAGAACTCCATAAGTGCTTGTGTTAAATGCCTCCACATACAAAGGCCTCTTTACAACGAAAATGACAAAGTCAAAACACACTCTGCCATACCTCTATGTTAGACAAAGAGAGGGTTCCTAGTCATCACCATCTACCCCATCTATTCTCTTTTTAGAATACGTAGGGGTACATGTAACGGTTTCCTTCTCCCCCACTACAGAGTGGAGGAACCAGATGGTGCTTAAAAGCAACATTGCTCAGTCTATTGTCCTTTGGCATTAAACCGAATCTTCAGAAAATCAATAATTTGTGTTTCTGTTAGGTGAAGTATTTATTGGTCCCACGTTACCAAGTGATTATAGTATTATTGTTTACATTAGAAAGCTCGCTGGCTGAGTGGGTTAGGGCGTCGTTACTTGCGACGAATGTCGAGGTGAGGGCGGTTCGAGTCCTGCCACCGGCGAAGTTGAACCAAGGGCATGGTTCATTAAATTCCACGCTACAAAGCTCTCTGTGAGGGGCACCGTCCTAGCCTCCCGATAAGGGGGAGTGTGAGACGTTAAACCATATCATATCATCATCATTTACATTAGGACTGTTAAACTTGTACTGTGAACAATAAAGATTGAATTACAAATGATGTATGTGTTATACATGATTTGTACTTATTTGCACTTTTTATAACCCTCCCCTCAAGAAAAAGGCTCCCCAAAAAATTCTTCCCCTCCTCAAAAAAAAAAAAAAAAATGGAAAGATGATGAATGGAATAAGATAAAACGTCCTTGTATCACTGATCTGTGGAGACGAGAGAGAAGAACAAAGCTGAGAGCTGAGTCAAACTCAGCCAGAAGGAAGATCCAACTTGGAGGAGGACTTAACCTGATGAAGGTCTGTACAGTCGTCAAAGTCTATCACCAAGATGAATAGATTCATCTACCGCTTGCAGT
>NC_134802.1:30557335-30562335 GCF_046742065.1 Oratosquilla oratoria
CTTCTGTTTGTAAACACTCCACAGCGTTATGTATAAAGTTCGAACGGGGTTAGAAAGTTTGCATTGCACAGGTAGGAAACGATGGTTTTTAGTAGAAAAAAGGTGATGTAAGAAAATTTAAAATAAAAAGAGAAGTATGAGAGGAAGAGAAAATAAAAGTAGATTAAAAGAAGATGGAAAAGAAAATGGAGAGAAGGAATAAAAAAAATGAAGAAAAACAAGAAGAAAGTAGAAATAGAGGAAGGAAAAGAAGACAAAGAAGAAGAAGAAAACAGAAAAAGGAAAAGAAAAAGAAAGAAGAAGAATATAACTACAAAAAATTCAAAGAATAGAAAGAAGGAATAAGAGAAAGAACCACGATTATTCTCCCCACAAAATCTGCCCCAAAAAAATCGTGGCTGCTAATATTCGACCTTGTAAATTCTTTTGTTTGCCTCCACCGTTGGTTTAAAAGTCTTTTCCGTCGACCCAGTTTTTGGATATTGCCGGATATTCCAACTTCTTTTCGAAATGTTTACCATTTCTATGCATGCTTAAACATTTTGCCGAATATTTCACCGTCTACCTTGTTCACTGATTTTTTACCGTTACCACGAGACGGAACTGGAAACAGATTTATGTTGCTTGCATTCCACACCCTTTGGTTCTTTTCACACTTTTCCAGATATGGTGTTGCTGGACGGGCTCTGTTTCTTCTATTTACGCACATGTTCCTCAACTCTTTTTCTAAGGTAAGAGAGTTCATGGAATTTTATTTTTCATTCGCTCACTCACTCCTTCACTCCGGTGGGTCACGTGTCATGTGTAGATCCCTTACCTCCAGTCCCAAGCCTCTTATCGTTGGCGAGCTTGTGCTATTCCCATTCAGTAGCCTCATCTTCGTGTCTCATCCGCAAATCCTCTCTAGTTTTGTTCCTACCATACCAAAATGCATAAACAAACTCATGAGGAAAATCTAAAGAACATACATGTTTTGGGTCTGGGTAACATATCAAAGATATGCTTCAAGTTTTTAAGATCATAAGTATTCGTAGATCTCTCATAGTTAATTACGCTTATGGACACCTGTATGGTAACCATACTTAGGAAAGAAGTGAAATTTTGTAACATTTCTGAAACCCAGCAAAACCCCAAAGGGTCATACATTATACAGACTTTTTTTTTGGTGATATTTAAGATAATGGGTTTTACTGTCCTTTAAAGCACCGGCCTACGTCTTATTCTCTTGCATTCAACCCGATTTACAAACCCACATTCCACATCATCATTTAAAAAAAAATCACACAACACATACTTGATCAATTTAATCACAAATCACCAATATTCACAACACTCACTACAAGTGATGCAAGAATGGCATTGCACAATGTTCCAAGACTGCTCTTCATAGTCTAAGTATATGACACATTACTAAACAGCGACACAAAATGTTGTCAGAAAAAACTTTTTAGCATGTAGATTTGTAGTTAGTTATTGGTTGTTGGTGGTTTGGTGGGATAAACTCAACGAAGTTGTCTTCGCTTTAATGTTTCAGGCTTCTCTCTTTTACAAATAAAAGCAACCTCCGAGGAAGATTCGGGGAGGGGGGTGGGGTTACCAGATTCTAATTTATGCAGGTACAAGTTGCCATATTATACATTATTACCATAAACTAATATGTACAACGCATGGACTGCGTCTGGATTCTCAGTACCCATGCATGGAATATATCTACATTAGTATTTACAAAGGATAGAGACGTACAACAAAGATATGTGGTAAGAAATAAAATGGTGATGCAGTTGAACTGGAAAGGTTGGCAATCGACGCCAGGAGACGCATCTATTGTTATCGCAGGTGTTGGGCGTTTTCCCGAAAGGCTGGCGCATTTGGTGACTGTTCAGGTCCGGAGACAATGGAATGTCCTTTGGGAGGAAAATCCGAGACAGGTCCCGGTACAATGGCGGGTCCTCTGAGACTTGGCTGACGATGTCAAAGTTAACCGTCACTTCATATGTGTGATTCACCATGGTCTTGGATCATGTGTTGTACGCGTGATCGACAGTTATTAACCTCTCGAGTGAGAGCTCAGAGCTCGTTTGACCGATCTATGGGTAACGCTGTGCACACACACACCCAACTCCCTGCCCACGAGAGTTGGTGTAACAACCCACAGTGCAGCGATACTGAAATTATTTCAGCCCTGGGCGGGATTCGAACCCGGGCCGCCGTAGTGGCAGGCGAGAACTCTAACCACTGCGCCACGAGGTGTGCGTGCGTGTGTGTGTGTGTGTGTGTGTGTGTGTGGTGGACATCTAAAGAGTTGACTCTTCTCTTCAATTATCTTACAACAAGCAGACACGTACATATGAAATATGTACCAACCGTATTATGCGTCTATGAATAAATAAACGAATAGGTAGATAAAGTAACACAGAATAAAGTTAAAGTAAAGATAAATGACAACAAAATAAAAAATAGATAAATAAATTAATAAGTAAATCAATCAATCAGTCAATCAATAAAAATAAATAAATAAATAAATGAATAAATAGATAAATAAATAAATAAATAAATAAATAAATAAATAAATAAATAAATAAATAAATAAATAAATAAATAAATTGATAAATAAATGAAATAAATAAAATAAAAAACAAATGTTCCCTGGAACATAGATCACTTTGTTACGATACATTCACCAGTGATCATCTTTCCGTAAGTGAAAAGATGGCGATAAAATATTGTACTTAAAAAACAAAAAACTGTTCAGCTTGGCCCGAACACCGGGTGCCAGCCCCTCGAGGTTGCACATTTAGGAGCAAGTAAGGATGCTGATGGTCTTTGAAAAAAAAAAAAGGGAAAAAAATATTACCTTCTCCTGTCTCCATTCCACAAGACTTGTGTTCCCAGAGGAAGAATTAGAATGGAAATAGGATGGACTCTAAAACAAATCTACCAAAATAGGAAATGGAAGATCCTATTGAAGGCCATGTTTACGAAATAGGCACACACCTAACAACACCCATTTGCACTTCATTTCACGTGAATTACCATATCAATAATATTGCTTTGCTGGGGGTAAACAGAACAAATAGCAGGAAGAGATTTGCATTTATATGTAAAGAAGAATCTCAAGGGTACCTTTCTTTGACTACGATTACAAAGGCGATGACAGAGAAAATGCAAATGCGTAATATGACCGTATGGAAATCTGATCATATGCGAAGTCCATATGACAAAAGAAATCACATGGCTGAACGTCAAAAGACTAGTGTGTACGTGTGTACGTGTGTACGTGTGTACGTGTGTGTGTGTGTGTGTGTGTGTGTGTGTGTGTGTGTGTGTGTGTGTGTGTGTGTGTGTGTGTGTGTGTGTGTGTGTGTGTGTGTGTGTGTGTGTGTGTGTGTGTGTGTGTGTGTGTGTGTGTGTATGTGTGTGTGTGCGTGTTTGTGTGTGTGTGTGTGTGTATAAGTGTACCCACGTCCCTCCTACACCATCATTTATGAAATCCGTTACTTCCCATGATTCCAGTTAGGAACCATTTTTCATCCGGCTTCCACGTTCTCTTTCTTTTTCACCAAAACATTTTTTCTCTCTCCCCCCCGACCAAAAATTGATAATCATCTTTTTCTTTCTTTTCATTATGTAGAGTGTGTTTTTCACTCGTATAAATCATTTAATATGTTCATTTTCTACAAATAATAAAGAGTCCACATCATGTATTTACTCATATATCATTTTTATCGATTTATTTTCACTATAACATTATAAATACCATTCTAGTTAACATCAATTTGTTCAATTGAGGTCAATATGAAAACTTATACTAAAGGAATTAAAAATACCACAATGAAACCCATGACTATGATGACGGTCATTACACATATTTTTGTGAAAATGTGATAAACAAGCAGAACCACTGTGCCTCGCTGCATTGGTCTTAAGGCAAACATTACGGCGGGGTCAGAGATGACCTTTCATTCACCATATACTGATATAAAATGGGTTTGGAGTGGGTTTTAATATGTATGAAGTGGATATGTACTTCGACTCTGTCCCCATCTATATAGGCTGAAGAGAAAAGAGTATATATATGCATATATACATATATATGTATAAGTTAATGTGTGTATATATATATACTGTATCTATATATATATATATATATATAAGTACAAATACACACACACACACACACACACACACACAAATATATATATATATATATATATATATATATATATATATACATATACATATACATATACATATACATATACATATACATATACATATACATATACATATACATATACATATACATATACATATGCATATGTATATTCGAATCGAACTACTGCTGGAATCTCTACTACTTACCCAGGCAGAGCCAGCATATAGGGCAAAGGGGACAACCTCATCTCCATCATAACAAAGTGTCTTTTGGGGGAAGGGACTCACTTCTCTAGGAGAAGACCTCTAACAGAGGAGAGTATATATCATTGCGTTTATACCCCTTCCCTGACCATGAAAAAAAGAGTAAAATTTAATTTACTGTAACTTTGTTTTCAAGTAACTTTTTACCTCATGGCCCCTGTACACAAAGATTTTTTTCTTGTTAAGTTCCAGCATCTTAAAACAAAAATCCTTGAACCTTCTGAACTTTTGAAGGAAGATTTCTTATTCGTTCACCGGTAAACTCATTTTCCTTCCATGTCTTGAAGATTTTTTTTTCTTTCTTTTTTCGTAGTAACAGGATCCAGCCTTTTCATTTTAACATAATGATGATCGTTTTCCTTTATCTTTTATCTCAGGCTATTTTTGACTTCCCCCCAATTTACTTAGAAACATATCATCACACTACCATGCACTGTAACGAGAAAAAATAATAAAAATTTGCTAAAATAAGATAAATAATTTTTGAGGCGTGTTGAATACCTCTCTTATTCCCGTTGAATTACGCCTTTCTCTTCACATTTCTTCAGCATGGAGAAGTCGATGAAGATACACGTACCCCA
>NC_134802.1:30582335-30584835 GCF_046742065.1 Oratosquilla oratoria
TGTGTGTTTGTGTGTGTGTATTTACCTAGTTGTATTTACCTAGTTGTATTTTACGGGAAGGGGAGCTATGCTCGTGAGGTCCCGTCTTCATATCTCATTTTATCTAAACTATTTTTAAATTCATGTATTGTTTTTGCACACACCACTTTCTCATCTAACTTGTTCCAACTGTCTATTGCTCTGTGAGGAAAGCTGTTCTTTTTCAAATCTCTTCTATAGTTGTCTTTTTTTATTTTCTTTCCGTGTCCTCTTGTATTTCTGTCATCCCATTTTATCAGATTCTCTCTATCAGTAATTTCTATGCCTTTCATGATTCTGTAAATAGCTATCAAATCTCCTCTCTCTCTTCTTTGCTCTAGTGTCTGTAGTTTAAGTTTTTGTAGTCTCTCTTCATATGATAGTTTTGAGAGTGTTGGTGCCAGTTTAGTAATTGCTCTTTGTATTCTTTCAAGTTTTTTTATACATTTTTTTGTACTTGGTGACCATATCGTTGCTGCATATTCCAATCTTGGTCTTATCAGGGTGATTAGGATTTTCCTCACCATTTCTTCATCCAGGTATGTAAATGCCACTTTGATTGTTCTTATTAAATTATAAGTTTCTCCAAAAATCTTATTTATATGTTTCTCAGGTGACATATTATTCATGACAATGACTCCCAGGTCCCTCTCATTTTCTACTCTTTTTATTCCTTCTTCTCCCAAATTATATGATCCTGTTATTCTGTTTTTGCTTTTTCCAAATTCCATTATACTACACTTTTTTGTATTGAACTCCATCTCCCACTTCCTACTCCATTCTTGTACTTTATTTAGATCTCTCTGTAGTGATTCACAATCCTCTTCAGTTTTCACTCTTTTCAGTAATTTTGCATCATCTGCAAAGAAGCTCATATAGCTTTCAATTCCTTCATCCATATCATTAATATATATAGCAAACATTATTGGGGCCAGAACTGTTCCCTGCGGGACACCGCTTATTACTTCATTCCATTTTGAGTGCTGATCTCTTATCACTACTCTCATTTTTCTTTCTTGCAAAAAGTCTTCCATCCAATTTAGCAATTTTACCTTGTATTCCTCCTTCATATTCTAATTTCTTAAGCAACTTCTTATGTGGTACTTTGTCAAAAGCTTTTTTTAGGTCTAGAAATGCACAATCAGCCCATCCATCTCTTTCTTGTATTATATCTATTAGTCTTGAATAGAAACATATTAAATTGGTGACGCATGATCGTCCTTGTCTGAATCCAAATTGCCTTGGATTTAGTACGTTGTTTTTTTCCAAGTATTTTACCCATCTACTTTTGATAATTCTTTCACATATTTTTGCTATTGTACTTGTTAGAGAGGACTGGTCTATAGTTGGTAGGTTCTTCTTTATTTCCTCCTTTATATATAGGTACTATATTTGCTTTTTTCCAATCTTCTGGAACTTTTCCTTCTTTTAAGGAACTGGCTTATTATGCTATGTATTTTGTCTGCCAGTTTCATTCCTACATTCTTTCAGAATCCAGTTTGCTATTTCATCTGGCCCATGCGATTTTCTGACATCAAAATTACCCAAGTGTGTCAATATTTCATTCTTCGTTACTTCTATTTCTTCCATAGGGGGGACTTTTTCCTTCCACTCAATCTCTTCAGGTTGTATATTTTCCCTTGTAAAACACTGATTTAAAATGTTTGTTTCATAATTTCTGCCATTTCCATTTCCTCAGTGTATTCAAACTCCTCCTTGTCTTAATTTCTCCAAGTCTTGGTTTGTTTTTCAGTTTATTGTTTACAAATCTGTAGAATAGTTTTGGTTGATCTTTACACTTTTCTATAACATCTTTTTCATATTTTCTTCTTTTTCATCTCTGCACTTTTGTACATATTCATTTCTATAACCAGTATATATTTTCCATTTTTCAGGTCTTCTGTCTTTTTTCCATCCGGTCCAGGCTTTGTCTCTTTTGTCTTTTAACTCCCTACAACTTTTGTTGTACCAGCATTTTACATATTCTTTTTCTTGTTTTTGTCTTGGGACATACTTTTCCCACTCCTTCTTTGTAAATTTTTGTCAAAATATTCCATTTCTCTTCCACTGATGTTTTCTTCTTTGTATATTTCTTCCCAGTTTTCTTGTTGGAAGAATTCTCTTATTCTATCAAAGTTTTGTTTTTTCATACATCATTCTTCCTTTTCTATATTGTTCATTTCTTTTCATATATTTTTCTTCATTAAGTTCCAGTTCAATCAATATGTGGTCACTTTTACCTATTGGTGTTTTATATTCAATCTTGTCCACTATTCTAGGTTCAGATGTAATTATTAAGTCTAGCCTCGATGGTTCTTCTTCATTTCTATACCTAGTGTTCTCTTGTATCCATTGTGTCATTGAATGGTCAGTAATCATCTCAAGTAGAGCATTTCCCCATGAGTCATCACCACTCTTTACTGTCATTTCTTCCCAGCAGATTTCTTTGCAATTAAAGTCGCCCATCATAACTATTCTTCCT
>NC_134802.1:30597335-30602335 GCF_046742065.1 Oratosquilla oratoria
ACAGACACACACACACACACAAGCACACACACACACACACACACACACACACACACACACACACACACACTTTCAACGAACGGACGGCTTGACGAACGCTCTGAAGAAAAGTGCAGATTGTGGATACCAACGCAAAGAGAAGTGCCTTTTTGTATTTGCAGGGGGGGGGGAAATTGCTCGTGAGGCAGTAGGTAAGTAGGAAAAGAGGAGAAGGGGAGGGATTGCTGGGGAAATGGAAGGAAATGAGGATGTGGAGGACTTGGCCCAGGCAGACGGGCGTAAGGTCAACATGAAACGACCACCGGATGACGAAATGGCAAATAAAAATGTAAAGATTAGAAGTATAGAGAGGAGAAATACAGTAGAAAGTGACGAGAATATGTTCCAGGGATTTAAAGAGGGTGGGGGGGACACAACCCCCCCCCGACTGATAAGACTAGAGGAGAGAGTTGATAAGGTGATCGAGGACTTGGAACGTAAGTTAGGTAAGGTAGACTCCATCTTCCAGAGGATTGAAAGATTGGAACAACTAGAGAAGGCTAACAGAAACCTAACTGAAGAAGTAGAGGACCTAAAAAGACAGTTAGGAAATGTAAAGGAGGAGAATGAGAAATTGAAGAAGAATAGTAATGAAAACAGTGAGAAAATAGCTACAGAAGCTAAAAATTGGAGAATAACTCAAGAAGGGAATAAGGTTTCATTCACTGACATAGTCAAACAGCAATTGAAAGAACATAATGAAGACTCAGTTATTAAAGTGATGAGACAGAAGGAGAATATAGTAAGAGAATTAGCTGACAAAAAGAAATGTATAATTATATTAGGAATGGAAGAGAAACATAACCCAGATAGAACCGCAAGAATCAAGGAGGAAAATGAAAGGGTAAGCAGTTTATTAAAATTAGTCCAGGAAGATGAACCAGAAATTATAAAGGAAATTGAGGAAAAATTCAGACTCGGAAAATATAGTACAGATAAGACCAGACCAATTAAGATTAAATTCAGGTCACAAACAACGGCAGAGAAAATTCTATCCAAGACAGGGAAACTAGCAACAAATGATCAATATAAAAAGGTATGGATAAAAAGAGAAATGAATAAGGAGGAAAAGAGAGGCAGAAAAGCAGAAAAGAATTGAAGCTAAGGCAAAAAACGAGGAAAGAAACGGAGTCAGAGAAAGAGAGATTCTATTGGAGAGTAGTGAACATGAAAATAAAGCAGTTCGACATACTAAAGAAAAACATAAGGGAAACAGAGAACACAATGGAAGTGGCAGAAAACTAAGAGTGTCTTACACAAATATAGATGGATTGATAACAGGATTGAATGAACTGAATGATTATTTGAAAGAAAAAGAACCGGACATAATGGGAATTGTAGAAACAAAATTAAAAGGCCCACTACCACCCAACAGTGTAGGACATGATACATACAATTATTGGATTAGAAAACAGAGAGAAAAAAACAAGGGGGTGGAGTTATGTTCCTGACAAAGAAGGATCTAAAAGTGAAAGGTGTCATATATGGAAAGAATACAGTAGAGATGATTATAATAGAAGTGGAAGACCGAGATAAGAAGAGCAGAAAATTTGTGATCAATTATGTGCCTCCGAAAACAGCCTCATGGGAGGAGAGTGAACATAAAAGTATGTTAGAGGACACAAAGATAGCATTAACTAAAATAATGGAAGACGGAGGAAGAATAGTTATGATGGGCGACTTTAATTGCAAAGAAATCTGCTGGGAAGAAATGACAGTAAAGAGTGGTGATGACTCATGGGGAAATGCTCTACTTGAGATGATTACTGACCATTTCAATGACACAATGGATACAAGAGAACACTAGGTATAGAAATGAAGAAGAACCATCGAGGCTAAGACTTAATAATTACATCTGAACCTAGAATAGTGGACAAGATTGAATATAAAACACCAATAGGTAAAAGTGACCACATATTGATTGAACTGGAACTTAATGAAGAAAAATATATGAAAAGAAATGAACAATATAGAAAAGGAAGAATGATGTATGAAAAAAACAAACTTTGATTAAAATAAGAGAATTCTTCCAACAAGAAAACTGGGAAGAAATATACAAAGAAGAAACATCAGTGGAAGAGAAATGGAATATTTTGACAAAAATTTACAAAGAAGGAGTGGAAAAGTATGTCCCAAGACAAAAACAAGAAAAAGAATATGTAAAATGCTGGTACAACAAAAGTTGTAGGGAGTTAAAAGACAAAAGAGACAAAGCCTGGACCGGATGGAAAAAAAGACAGAAGACCTGAAAAATGGAAAATATATACTGGTTATAGAAATGAATATGTACAAAAGTGCAGAGAGGAAAAAAGAAAATATGAAAAAGATGTTATAGAAAAGTGTAAAGATCAACCAAAACTATTCTACAGATTTGTAAACAATAAACTGAAAAACAAACAAGACTTGGAGAAATTAAGACAAGGAGGAGTTGAATACACTGAGGAAATGGAAATGGCAGAAATTATGAACAAACATTTTAAATCAGTGTTTACAAGGGAAAATATACAACCTGAAGAGATTGAGTGGAAGGAAAAAGTCCCCCCTATGGAAGAAATAGAAGTAACGAAGAATGAAATATTGACACACTTGGGTAATTTTGATGTCAGAAAATCGCATGGGCCAGATGAAATAGCAAACTGGATTCTGAAAGAATGTAGGAATGAACTGGCAGACAAAATACATAGCATAATAAGCAGTTCCTTAAAAGAAGGAAAAGTTCCAGAAGATTGGAAAAAAGCAAATATAGTACCTATATATAAAGGAGGAAATAAAGAAGAACCTACCAACTATAGACCAGTCTCTCTAACAAGTACAATAGCAAAAATATGTGAAAGAATTATCAAAAGTAGATGGGTAAAATACTTGGAAAAAAACAACGTACTAAATCCAAGGCAATTTGGATTCAGACAAGGACGATCATGCGTCACCAATTTAATATGTTTCTATTCAAGACTAATAGATATAATACAAGAAAGAGATGGATGGGCTGATTGTGCATTTCTAGACCTAAAAAAAGCTTTTGACAAAGTACCACATAAGAAGTTGCTTAAAAAATTAGAATATGAAGGAGGAATACAAGGTAAATTGCTAAATTGGATGGAAGACTTTTTGCAAGAAAGAAAAATGAGAGTAGTGATAAGAGATCAGCACTCAAAATGGAATGAAGTAATAAGCGGTGTCCCGCAGGGAACAGTTCTGGCCCCAATAATGTTTGCTATATATATTAATGATATGGATGAAGGAATTGAAAGCTATATGAGCTTCTTTGCAGATGATGCAAAATTACTGAAAAGAGTGAAAACTGAAGAGGATTGTGAATCACTACAGAGAGATCTAAATAAAGTACAAGAATGGAGTAGGAAAGTGGGAGATGGAGTTCAATACAAAAAAGTGTAGTATAATGGAATTTGGAAAAAGCAAAAACAGAATAACAGGATCATATAATTTGGGAGAAGAAGGAATAAAAAGAGTAGAAAATGAGAGGGACCTGGGAGTCATTGTTATGAATAATATGTCACCTGAGAAACATATAAATAAGATTTTTGGAGAAACTTATAATTTAATAAGAACAATCAAAGTGGCATTTACATACCTGGATGAAGAAATGGTGAGGAAAAAAATTCTAATCACCCTGATAAGACCAAGATTGGAATATGCAGCAACGATATGGTCACCAAGTACAAAAAAATGTATAAAAAAACTTGAAAGAATACAAAGAGCAATTACTAAACTGGCACCAACACTCTCAAAACTATCATATGAAGAGAGACTACAAAAACTTAAACTACAGACACTAGAGCAAAGAAGAGAGAGAGGAGATTTGATAGCTATTTACAGAATCATGAAAGGCATAGAAATTACTGATAGAGAGAATCTGATAAAATGGGATGACAGAAATACAAGAGGACACGGAAAGAAAATAAAAAAAGACAACTATAGAAGAGATTTGAAAAAGAACAGCTTTCCTCACAGAGCAATAGACAGTTGGAAAAAGTTAGATGAGAAACTGTTTTTTTGTGTGTGCAAAAACAATAAATGTATTTAAAAATAGTTTAGATAAAATGAGATATGAAGACGGGACCTCACGAGCATAGCTCCCCTTCCCGTAAAATAAAACTAGGTAAAACTAGGGAAATACACACACACACAACATACACACAGGCACACACAGGCACACACAGGCACACACACACACACACACACACACACACACACACACGCATATATTTGTATTTTCATACCCACAGAGTTTCATAATAAAAAGAATTAACAGGCAAATATCGACTCACATGTTAATCTTCCTAAGATTACCTCTAACTAGGAGGATTTATTGCATTATTTGCAACCGAACAAATGGGCCTAGGATTAGAGGTTATGAGAAAAATGATTAAATCATGAATCATTACGAAAATTCGTACAACGAAACGAAATAAAAATTCCCGATTCATTCGAAATCTACTCATAAAAGGTAAGCAAATAAATAATAGAATTGAAATTTAGTTACTCTTTTCACTAATAATAATACATCGCATTTTAATATCACGTCAAAAAGTAATTCTATAACAAAACCCATTATGAAATATTCTGACCGGATGACACGGCATTAACTATATAGGTTGTTTTTATCCTGAAAGAAAAAAATATATAAAATGGGATATACATGTAAATGAATAATAAGTAAATGAATAATGAATAAATGTGAAACTATAAATGTAAATAAATAGATAAACAAATGAATGAAATGGTTTCTCATATCAAGAAACACATACAAACGCACACACACACACACACGCACACACGCAGACACATACAAACGCAAACAAACAAACAAACACACACACATATATGTATATATGCAGAAAAAACACTAGGAAAATAACAGAAATGAGACCGATCGCTTTCGTCTATTCAGACATTTTCAAGGGCTAGAATCACTCGTTCAAGTGATTTTTTCTGCAAAT
>NC_134802.1:30604835-30609930 GCF_046742065.1 Oratosquilla oratoria
CAACATTTTTCGGGACCTCTGGGGTCCTCTCTTTGTCCAGGTTTCTCTCGTTTGATGTTCTAAGCCGTTTCAATATAACCCAACTCAGCCTTCAAGGAGGATTGTATTTCATTGCAGAGAAACACCGGGACAATATTGCGCTAGGGGTAGACTTATAGAAAGACTACATAATGGAATAGACTGCAAGAGACCATGGGGACTACACTAGGTAGTTCCATGTCTATTACCATCTATAATCCCCATCCATAAAGTTATCTAATTTTCTCTTAAAGCAACCGATTGCTTCAACGCTCGCTACATGGTTGATAAGGGTATTACATTCGTTAACCTCCCTGTTGGTAAACCAATTCTTGGCTATTTCTTTTTTTAAACCTAAATTTGTCCAATTTAAATCCATTACTGCGAGCTCTGCCCCGCTGGGGTGATAGAATGGGTAACAACACATCAATTTAACAGACTAGGTTTTGAACTGTAATATGTCAGAAAATTAGATCTAAGCACTGACAAACCACCCATTTTAGCAATTATTCTTGCCTTGGCAGAATAAAATCGTTTCACGTTAGACAAAGTAAAATCTTACAAGAGTATCATGGTCATCCAAGATCGTCCCTTCAGCTGATTAAATCGTCTGGCGCAAGGTAGAAAAATATAAAAGGAAATTATGATATTCCATGAGACGTGTGCATTTTTGAAAGACGTAATGGATTCTCAGAAATTCTCGAAGCAGGATAGAGAATAGGTCAAGGCTTAGGATTTTGTATATATCAGTCACTTCACGCTAACTTTGTGACTCA
The DNA here is from genome assembly GCF_046742065.1 of Oratosquilla oratoria. NCBI lineage: Eukaryota > Metazoa > Arthropoda > Malacostraca > Stomatopoda > Squillidae > Oratosquilla > Oratosquilla oratoria. The sequence continues at coordinate 30,605,630 of NC_134802.1, forward strand.
CTCTAAATTAGTGTCTTACACTAAATTAGTACCTCACACTGAATTAGTGTTTCACACTGAATTATTGCCAGAAACATGCCCCTCTTCACTAAAAGAGAAATTAATGGTTCATAAAATTCATGGTGCGCTTACCCTTGCATCCAATGTGGATTCTTTCCTGGCTTTATATATACGACTCCTGCATTGAATGTAAATGTTTACAGCGTTCGAATGGAAGCTTCTTCTTCTTCTTCTTACTGTAAATAAAGAATATAAATACAAATCACTTAAATAAGTAATAATATGTATGCGCATAATGTGATCTATTATTTATGTATTTTCTGTTGTAATGGAAACTAGTAAAGAATATAACATGTTGGGTAAAATAATGATAAACTGACTGAATAAATCAAACACATATATGGACATAAAGAAACATGCACGCACACGCACGCGCGAACACACAAACACACACACACACATACACACACACACGCACACACACACACACACACACACACACACACACACACACACACACACACACACACACACACACACACACACACACACACACACACACACACACACACACACACACACACACACACACACGAACAAAGATCTAGAGTACGTCAATGTGACCCTATGGTTTAAGCCATTGAAATCCTTATGTATCTGTAGAAACCTTTTTGAAGTATTTCGAGCCATCCAAGACCTCTCCTGAAGTTAGCCAAAGGCCTTTTGGTACCTAAGAGAGCTCCCTGTCAACGTCGTAGCATCCACGAGTCTCCTTTTGAACCAACCGTATTTCTTCTGATGTCCTCCCGACTGTTGTATCCTAATGCATCTACTGTATCCAGTTCAAGATGAAATGGAATCTTTTCTGTTCAAATGCAATAAAGTTCCAGATTTCTGGCTGAGTCATGGTGAGCTGTCTTTCAATAAGTTGTAAGACGTCCGGTCATCTGTTTGCCTCGAGTGTTCTAAGTTAGATAGTGACAAGGGAAGGAAAACGATAAAGTTACATTACTCCCAAAGAAACCGTGTGGTGTATTGGTTAGTGTATCCCTTACAAAATAAAGAATGCAACAAAAGAACTACAGTATGACAAAGCATTAAGAATTTAATTTCTTTGGCAACAGTAGTAACATCAATGCTACTATTACTACTATTATTATTACTATTACTACTTCTATTACTACCATATGACATCCATCCTCGTGGAATTACGTATTTAAAACAGGCAAAGTCCGTCCTCCACAATCCCCGTTCATTCCCCACTCCCGCCTGTGTCTGGCCAACAGCTCTATATTCGTTTATTAATATATATTCAATAATATTTTTTCATTCATTTGACTTTCAATTATATTCTGCTCAAACTCGTGATTCCTTAGGTGTGATGCTTTAGGGGATGGAAACCTGGCAACTGTCAGACAGAGGAGATCTGACCTCAAGAGTGAGAGAGTCTATACTTCATCCGACCCACAATATTCCTTTTGTTTATCTATTTTCTATTTACTTTTTTACATCAGCTCTGCAAGCCTAGCTACTGTTCTGCTACTACTACTGCTGCTACTAGTAATATAATGGTGGTGATAATAATGATGATTGTGGTGATGATGATGATGATGATGATGATGATGATGATGATGATGATGATGATGATGATGATGATGATGATGATGATGATGATGATGATGATGATGATGATGATGATGATGATGGTGGTGATGGTGATGGTGATGATGATGATGATGATGATGATGATGATGATGATGATGATGATGATGATGATGATGATGATGATGATGATGATGGTGGTGGTGGTGGTGGTGATGGTGATGGTGATGATGATGATGATGATGATGATGATGATGATGATGATGATGATGATGATGATGATGATGATGATGATGATGATGATGATGAAAACAACAATAACAATTAAAATGATAATGATAACAATGAATAGTAGTGGTAATTATAGTAATTTGGAATATGAATATGCAGGTTGGAACAATGTTCCTATAATGTAACATAAAAAAAAATTAAAATATGAAAAAATAATGTTTTAGTTCCAAATGCATCAAATATGAAACAGTGCTGAAGAAGAAAACATAGCCCGTGAGACTGGCTACTTCACTTTATGTCAAAAATAGCCTCATGACATTCAATATTCGTTTAAATTTTTTTTCATATTTTCTCTCCTGAGTGCGAGCTTGATTCAACAAGGACTTCGCTATTATACAATAAGAAAGGAATTGGTTGATAAACTGTATGGAAACATTGTACTGCCCGCCATCTCATCAAATTTTTTTTTTTTCAGATTTTTTTTTTTTTTTTTTTTTTTTTTTTTTTTTTTGGGGGGGGGGGGGGGGGGGTGGGCTCTGCGGAAGAGGGAAGTGGGGAGGAGGTGGGTGACAACAAACAAAGGGAAGCTGAAATGAAGCAAGCCAGACTCCTCCGCTTGCTTGTTGTTTTTTTTTATTTTTACTATGGTTCAATAAAGGGCTTTCAGATATGTGTTTACAATGGAGAATAGAGACCTTTGTATTCGCCTAATATGTGCTGAAATTTTAAGCTAGTTCACTCTACAGTATTCTTAAACTAATTTAGTGGGTTTCAATCCACTTTAAACCTTGTATCCTTTTCCTAATACCAAAATGTTATCCTTCCCCTCCACCCTTGTTTTACAAGTCTGTCTTACTCAAAATATTGAACTACTTATGTTTTATTATATTGACTTAAAATGAAGTCGGTATGTGTGTGTTATAAATATGAGCTTTGAAACACTAATGTGTAAAATGTGGAAATTGGACAGAGTTCAGACACCCGGTAAAAACATTTTCAGTACCCTGAGACACAATAAAGTATTAGAATAAAGGGATACCACAGTTGGAAGATTTCTTAGAGAATAATATTGGAGATGATATATTGTATACTCCTCTGTAGTTATTTAATAGTAAATAATGTGTAAAGAAAGTAGTGGATAACTTTTTCGTTATATACATAATAGCTATCAGGACAAAATAAATGACAAACAATTAGATGATGAGGCGGTTGCCTATTATAATGAAATAGGATTGTATAGTAAATAACTAAACAGTTTTTTTAATAGATCATATTCTACATTGTTAATATGTATATAACTGTTGAGTTGGATTTTAATTACACTTTAACAATACACAGGAGGACTCTAAAAGGAAAATATAAGAAGGAATGTTTGATAAGAGAATGGAATATGGAACTTGTAATCTGAAACCATTAAGAGTGGTCTTTCACATTACACAAGAAAAATAAAAAAAGTGAATATAAATACTGATGAATATAGATAGTCTATGGGATATCTTCTTGATCATGATTACAAAATTTGAACAAACAAAACAAGAAACTATAATAGGGGTAAATAAAAATGTAATGAAAAGAAAAAATAAGGTTGCTTGAATGCTATTTCCGCCCAAAACATGCTTATAGAGAAACTGGATGTCATGTGTCCTTACATACCATATTTAATGACTCAGGCTAAGATAATAGGTAGAGGTCTTCAGGATATGGTTTATTACGTGGCCAATGAAAACACCAATGACCTATGAATTATCTTGAAAATAACTTTGTATACACACCTACAAAGATAAGCAGTCGATTCATTTAGGAAACAGATCCATTTTAGCTGTTGTCATGTTCAAACATGTATCCATATAGGATATCAAGAACATAAATAAAAAACCGCGCTTGAAAATATGAACACTTACGTTCTCACTGTAATAATACAATGAATACAAATAATAGAAAATATTTTGAATAGAAATGATGAAGGTAGTAGGATTCGCAAGGAAAACTCAATGATATATGGATTCAGTGTGAAATGGAGAAAGGGCATGATATTTCGTCTGACTAGGCTATTAATGTTTAATACTTGACTCCACAACTAGATAGCAGGATAGATCTGGGGGGACTGCCTTTTGGAGGCATTAAAGTTGTAGTATCTGACTAACTTTCCTGATGCAGCACTGTCATAATAGTTTTTATATGTAAAATGATAGCGGCATATTACCAAAGTATATCTGTTTTATAAATGTTGTATGACAATAAGTTCCCAGTCTTCTAGCGTTCTTTTTTGGTAAGGGATATATAATATACATTTGTCGCATCTATTGACTAATGAATATGTTTAAGTTCCTTTCTAGATCATAACATAGTATCAGATACCAGTTTATGCCTCTATTCTATTTTGGAATGCAAGTGGTATCATGCAATATCAGATAGGCATTTTAAGTATAGACGGATGTTGTGTGGTTTTTGCACAAATTATAAATATT
>NC_134802.1:30615430-30627930 GCF_046742065.1 Oratosquilla oratoria
GAAGAAAAAATTCATCAAGTCACACGTGATTCACAAATATACAGAGTTCTTTACTACTAGGAAAGAGTGTTTTTTTCCTCTTTCTACTCGCATATATATATATATATATATATATATATATATATATATATATGTGTGATGTGTCGTGTGTGTGTGTGTATGTGTGTTGTGTGTGGGAGTTTTGTGTGTGTGTGTGTGTGTGTGTGTGCAAGTGTGTATATATATATATATACACAATACATATATATATATATATATATATATATATATATATATATATATATATATATATATATATGCATGTATGTGTGTATATATATAAGAAAAATGAAAGTCCTCGAAGTGGTAAAAGGAAAAGAGCATTAAGTGTTAACAAAAAATACGAAATGGAATGCAAATTTTAAGACCAAAAATATGAAATCATATAATAGAAAATATGAGACGTGCAGGAAAGAATGATGTTCCAAGATGCAGTAATTTAGGATAAGAATATGAAAGGTGAAGGGGGGAGGAAACCAGGAGTACATCACATCTCAAGTTGTTGATTACGACGGAAGAGGAAGAGGAAGAGGAAGAGGAAGAGGAAGAGGAAAAGGAGGAAGAAGAGGAAGAAGAGGAGGAAAAGGAAGAGAAAGAGGATGAGGAAGAGGAAGAGGAGGAAGAAGAGTTGGAAAAGGAAGAGGAAGAGGAAGAGGAGAAGGAAAAAGATGAAGATGAAAAAGAAGGGGAACATGAAGGGGAAGAGGAGAGAGAAGAGGAAGAGGAAGAAGAGAAAGAGAAAGAGGAAACACGAGAAGGAGAGGAAGAGGAAAAGGACGAGGAATAGAAGAAAAAGGAAGAGGAAATGGAAGACGAAAATGAAGAGAAAGAGGTAGAGGAAGAAGAAGAACAGGAAAAGGAAGAGGTAGAGGAAGAGGAGAAGGAGGAGGAGGAGGAGGAGGAGGAGGTGGAGGAGGAGGAGGAGGTGGAGGAGGAGGAGGAGGTGGAGGAGGAGGAGGAGGAGGAGGAGGAAGAGAAGGAAAAGGAGAAAAAGAAGGAGAAGGAGTAGGAGAAGGAGAAGGAGGTAAGGACAAGTATGAGGAAGAGGAAAAAGAGCAAGAGCAAGAAAGAGAAGAAGAGAAAGCGAAAGAAAGAGAGGAGAAGGACGAGGACGAGGACTAGGAAGAGGATAGGAAGAGGAAGAGGAAAAGGAAGAGGAAGAGAAAGAGGAAGAGTAAGAGGAAGAGGAAGATATTAAGAAAGAAAACGTGGAACAGGAGGAAGAAGAAGAAAAAGAGGACGAGTAAGAAGAAGCGGAAGAAGAGGATAGGAGAAGAGAAATTAAGAAGAATAAAGTGGATACGGTATTCCGAAGAAACTTCTTTGCAAGAAAATAGAAAAAAGAATATTAGATACAGAAATCTTATAATATAGACTTAAAAAATGTACGAGTTGATTCCACATCACCAATATATATATGTATATATATATATATATATAATATATATATATATATATATATATATATATATATATATATATATAAATTGCTAGACAATAGGAAGGGAAAACGAAAAACGAAATAAAATAAGCTTGATAATACACACACACACACACACACACACACACACACACACACACACACACACACACACACACACACACACACACACACACAGACAAACACATACATACACTAATAGAGAACGGTAGATATGAGGATTTAAAAAAAAAAGGAAGAGCGAAACCATTTCCCTGGCTGTGCTACGTAGTCTGTACTACCAATTCCTTTAACTTTAAAACGAGGACTTGGTAGTGGAGAGAAATGACCTAATCCTAACGAAATCATTACCGTTAGTTCCAGGAAATTACGTAGGGGACCAGTATTCTTACTTGTCTCGTTACCTTTGGATGGGTGCAAACTCATATACCCAAACACACACACACACACACACACACACACACACACACACACACACACACACACACACACACACACACACACACACACACACACACACACACACACGCACGCACGCATGTGCACGCACATACACGTATAACTTGTAGCCAGGTATGATAATTAATTGGAGAGTATACAGAATCTTATGAGTGTTGCTCATTTCCTGTGTACTATAATTAGGGCAATGCACACACACACACACACACACACACACACACACACACACACACACACACACACACACACACACACACTACCTCCCCTCTCCCTCACCCCCTGCCCCTGTCCAGAAAGCTGACGTTGCCACTAAACTAAGTAAATTAAAGTATAACAGATCTACAACACCTTCTGATCTACCTATCAAAATCTACAAAGAATTTGCCCCAGAACTTGCCCTCCCACTTTCCTCCATAATTAATGCTTCACTGAGTCAAAACTCCTGCCCCAGTGATTGGAAAATTTCATATATCACTCCCATCCCCAAATGTCCGAACCCACAGTCACTAAGCGACCTTAGACCTATTGCTATCACCCCAATCCCAAGCCTTATATGTGAGGGTTTTGTTTTTAACTCAGTATACAACAAAATTAAAGATCAAATCGATATAAAACAGTATGGCAACATGAAATCCTCCTCCACAACTCACTATCTTGTTAATCTTCTGGACTTCTTGCACAGCCACTTAGACAAGCGCAATACTTCTCTAGCCTTGACCTTTATTGACTTCAAGAAAGCGTTTGACCTTGTTGACCATAACATTATCATCTCCAAAGCCATACAACTGGGGATCCAACCACACTTGGTAGCATGGCTAGCCGACTTCCTGACCGGACGTCAACAGGTAGTGAGGTACCAGGGAACGACATCCTCCCTCCACCCTCTAACATGTGGGGTCCCTCAAGGGACCAAGATGGGACCACTGTGCTTCCTCATCCTCATAAATGACGCATTAATGGACACCCAACATAGATGGAAATACGTCGATGACTGTACAGTTGGCATTCCCATCAACACCAGGCAGCCTGACTTTTCTCCACTACAAAACATCCTAGACAACCTCAAAACGTGGACTGAGAGCAGGAATGTGACAGTTAACCACAACAAGGACCGTGGTCATGCATGTTTGTACATCCAAACAGGCGGTGGCACACCTCAACAGTCATTAGGAACCCATTCCCTTCAAGTGGTCCAGTCCGCCAAGCTACTAGGCATCACAATAGACGACCACCTTAACTGGAACCAGCACATCAACAACATCATCAGGACAGCCTCTTACAAACTCTTCATGCTGCGCAGATTGAAGTCCCTTGGTACCCCATCACCAGATCTAAAGGGAGTCTACACCACCTTCGTACTCCCCACCCTCATGTACGCCTCCCCAGCCTGGTCATCATCACTTAACATCACACAGAGGAGCAAATTAGAGAAAGTAACAAAAAAGAGCGTGCAGAATTATCTTGGGTAATCAGTATGAGGGATACGAACACGCCCTCACCACCCTCAGCTTGCCAAGATTGTCCGACAAACACAGTGAGGCACTGAATAAGTTTGGACAGGACCTAATGCTACACCCACGTCACCGTCACTTCCTCCCACCTCCCACCACACCCACCCGCCATGCAACTCGGCATTCAAACAAAATCAAGCCCATCAGAGCGCCGAGAACTGACCGATACAAGAACAGTGCCATTCCATCCATTGTCCGCACAATAAACTCATCATAAATTTTAGACTAAGCATATCACTCTAATAATTACTATATTACTCATAAAAGTGCCCAATTGTATTATTGTCAGTGTATCACTGCTATCTCAATAAACCTATAATTATTATTATTATTATTATTACACACACACACACACACACACACACACACATACACACACGCACAAACACACATACACACACGTATGCACACACAACCATCCACTTTATTTCTCTCACGTTCTTTCATTCTAGTTGTTCCTTAAAACAAGAAATAATTATAAAGCCCAACTTCAGGTGCACACAAACGCTCACAAACTTCACAGAAGATCGACAGCAGTTTGTAGCGACACCACATAGAGCCCTCTCGCTATTGGCCAATTTACCTGACCAATCACAACACAGCGCTCCGTAACCTGATCTACGCACTCGAGATCAAAGCAAAGGTCGAAGCCTTCCCCGAGTCCTCACGCTCACTCTTGTTGTTGTTGTTATTATGGAGAGCAGTTTACCAGCGCTTCTATCTGGATGGACAATCTTGCGTCTTCATCATTGCTGACTAAGGATCTTGTGTGGTGCATCTGGCTGTCCAGTGTGGAGAGATCCCCTCAATCGAGGAGACGAAGAGGAGGCCCACAGAATTCGTGGTTGAGGTAAGTTGGTCAAATCTGTCGAGAGTTGTTTGGGGTAGGATGGGCGTCTGCATGGGAGCTTGCTCGGAATAACCGGAGACTGGTGCTGACGTGTGAGTCAAGCAACTCCATGATGATGATGATGACAATGATGATGATGATGATGATGATGATGATGATGATGATGATGATGATGATGATGATGATGATGATGATGATGATGATGATGGTGATGGTGCTAATGATGATGATGATGATGGTGATGATGGTGATGATGGTGATGATGGTGATGATGATGATGATGATGATGATGATGATGATGATGATGATGATGATGATGATGATGATGATGATGATGATGATGATGATGATGATGATGATGATGATGATGATGATGATGATGATGATGATGATGATGATGATGATGATGATGATGATGATGATGATGTGATGATGTGATGATGATGATGATGATGATGATGATGATGATGATGATGATGATGATGATGATGATGATGATGATGATGATGATGATGATGATGATGATGATGATGATGATGATGATGATGATGATGATGATGAGATCATGATGATCATGATCATGATGATGATGATGATGGACGATGATTATGATGATGAATGATAATGATGATGATATGATGATGATGATGATGATGATGATGATGATGATGATGATGATGATGATGATGATGATGAGGATGATGATGATGATGATGAAGTGATGATGATGGTGATGATGATGATGATGATGATGATGATGATTGTGATGATGGTGATGCTAGTGATGATGATGAAGATGAATGATGATGATTGATGATGATGGTGTTTGATTGAATGATGATGATGATGATGATGATGATGATGATGATGATGGTGATGATGATGATGATGATGATGATGATGATGATGATGATGATGATGATGATGATGATGATGATGATGATGATGATGATGATGATATAGTAGCATTGGGGAAAATTGGAACTTGTCTGTGATGTATTCAGGCTATAGTAATATGTCTTTGGTTGTTTGAGTTTTTGGTGTATTTCTGTATACAAGTATTTCTTTGTAAGTAAAGTGATTTCTTTATATATGTACTGATTCAATATCAATGGAAGATGTATTTGAATTGGTTTGATTTATTGTGGATCAAGTTTGGGTATCTGAGGTAATACAATATCGCTTCCTCGTGTCTCTCTTTCTCTTTTTCTCTCTCTCTTTCTCTCTCTCTTTCCTCTCTCTCTCTCTCTCTCTCTCTCTCTCTCTCTCTCTCTCTCTCTCTCTCTCTCTCTCTCTCTCTCCTCTCTCTCTCTCTCTTTCTATCTCTCTCACTCTCTTTCTCTCTGTCTTTGCCCATGTCTCTCTCTTTTCATTTCTTTATATATTCTTCCCTTAATAGTCTTCTCTCATTTCTTTGTTTCTCTTCACTGTTTCCATTCTTCTCTTCCTCTTCTTGTTTCTCTTTTCCTCTCTTTCTCTTCCTTTCTCCTCTTCCCTTTCTCTTTCTTATCTATTTCTTCTCTCCTTCTCTTTCTTCTTTTTCTTTCTCTTCTCTATATATCCCCCTCTCTTTTGAACTCCCTGTTTATTCCTCTGTCCTGCTATCCTGACCTTGTCTTCCATCCTGACCTTGTCTTCCATCCTGACCTTGTCTTCCATCCTGACCTTGTCTTCCATCCTGACCTTGTCTTCCATCCTGACCTTGTCTTCCATCCTGACCTTGTCTTCCATCCTGACCTTGTCTTCCATCCTGACCTTGTCTTCCATCCTGACCTTGTCTTCCATCCTGACCTTGTCTTCCATCCTGACCTTGTCTTCCATCCTGACCTTGTCTTCCATCCTGACCTTGTCTTCTCTCTTATCCTTTCCGTCTCTTCGTTTCTCCCCCTTTCCCTACTACTCATTTTTTCCAGTCCAAATTTTGCCCTCCACTTCGGCCGTCCCATCTCGGTGTCTTTCGCTATGTACCAGCGTCCATTTCTCAATGCATTTTTACTCTCCACTTGACTTCCCTCTTTTCCTCAATTTCGTCTTCATTCCTCGCCGGTGGATGAAAACCAAATACTGAAGTTTCATTCTATTTTTTTTTTTTTCAGTTGAAGTTTTACACCTTAGCACCAACAGCAAATGTTCATATGCGATTGTGGTATAATAGGAAGAGTGAGGACCTCGCATTCGCTTACTTGTGGATTCGAGTTCGAATCCCGAACTTCATTCCAATTCCAAGTAGTGACTGTTACCTGCCCTAGCAGTCCTAGTGCATAGGGCAAAGGTGACGGCTTATGTCACAGCTACGCGTCTCCTGGCGTAGGTCTTTTACCACCGAAGATAAACTCGTTGACTTCGGCTTCTGTTACATTCTTCCTCATGTGAAGGAAACTCCTTAAACAGCGATAAGGTTGAACAACATTTTAATAAAATCTTATATTCCTAATGATACCTTGTGTCTCTTCTGTATATCGAATACACAAGGCTTCAAGTATCATTCTTTGGGTAACACAAAACATGATGTCTCGGTCGAAGAGCGTCTGAAGGGAAGTTGAAGTTGTTTATATAAAACGTCTTTCATTTATTGTGTCAAGTTTAATACATCTCGATGACAAAAGCACTTTTCTATTAAAACGGTATGAGTTTTAGTATTACAGTATAGCGAGTCTCATAAAACTAAACGAAAATTGTGGTTAAAAAAAGTGCAAATATATATATCACAGTATCTCAGATTGAGATGCTTTTTTGTTGTTGTTGTAAACAAATATGTACCTTTGAATTTTCTATAATTTCGTCTACATTTCATGAATTACTAGGATAGAAGCACTGGTAAACTACGGTCAAAATTATTACAATGGGAGAGTTACGGTGATTGGTGATGATGTTAGTGTATGATGATGATAATAGTGATAGTGATGATGGTAATGGTTGTCGTCATTATCGTGGTGGTGATAGTAATAATGACAGAGGTAGTGATGGTGGTGGTTGAGGTAGGAAGGAGGTGGAGGTGGATGTGGCTTCGGGTAAATAAGATTGACCTCAGCCCTGACAAGGTCATGGTCACCGGCCAACATTCATTCGTTTTTCTCTCTGAAATTACGCGCATTAACATTAAGCCATTCAATTTAACTGACGTCGCACTTTAACCTGGTGATCATGCTATAATCTGTTGTTTTAAACCATTAGTGTATGTATGTATGTATGTGTGTGTGTGTGTGTGTGTGTGTGTGTGTGTGTGTGTGTGTGTGTGTGTGTGTGTGTGTGTGTGTGTGTGTGTGCGCATGTGTGTGCGAGTTTGTGTACGTGTGAACATATATCATTTGCTTGATACATATATGCACATGTATCCTACATATTTCATACATATGTGTATTATATATCATATACGTATGTATTATATATACACGTATTATATATAGAAATCATTTCACCTGTAAATACATGTTGAACTTAACTTTATTTTCATTACAGAGAAGAAAACGGAAACCTAAAACTAGAAATTTCTTTTATGCTCCCTGTACCTATTACTCTTATTACGTTCATTCACCTATTCATGTATCTATTTATTTATTCATCTTTCCTGTCTGCGGATGCTATAAAGACAAATTCATTTAACAATGGGCAGAGCACCAATGATAAAGAATTCAAATACTAACCCTGGCAGCACGAAAAATTCAACAGAAACATGAGAGGTTACTTTTTCTATTCAGTCTTTTTTTATTTCTTTTTTGTCCAAATTCGTCCCCATTTTACAAATTGCAACCGAAATAGCATATGTCATAAATTCTCGTTCATTGATATAGTTCCCATAATACCAGGGCTTTCCTTTCACGAATGTATGTATATACGAATATATATGTACATATACATATACATATACATATACATATATATATACATATACATAAACGTATACATATACATATTTGTAAAAGAAGGAAACAGGTACTCGGTAATACACGTGGAGTTAAAAATGACAGCATTGTTGTAGTTATTCAGTTTTTTCCTCGTATTCTCGATTTTTTTTATTAGAGTTTTGCCATTAACCAGGTGAATTGAAACTAGATCACTGTATTCTTCCATTTCTTTTCATTATTTGAGCTCAACGTTTAGTCTTAATGAAGACATTTTCAAGAGTAAACTGAAATGACAAAAAAAAAATACAGTAATGGTGAAAAATATTACAAAAGTTACATAATAACAGTAATTGTGGCAATTGTGTAAAAATATACAAGAACAATACTGGTAAAATATATGGGGGATACAATATAAATGCATATAGATATGATGACAATGATACAAGAACATAAAATTCAACAGAAGAGAGTAATAAAAAAGGTGAGAAAAAACGACAAGTTAGGAATGCACGGTATATATAAGCATGGATCAGGTGGTCGGACAATGCGACCTCAGAGGTCACAGAGTAATGGGGTGGGGGTGGAGGGTTAGGCGAGTGTGGTTACCATAGGGGAGAGGAGGAGGGGGAAGGGAGGAGGAGGATGGGGTGGAGGTGGAAGGGGAGGAGGGGAAGACAAAGATGAGAGTGGGTGGAGGGAGGGAGGACTGGGAATTTATTGTTTCTATATTTAGAAGAAAACAAAGGTATACTGGATGTCATATTAGATTGGATGTTAACGACTGGAGCTTTGTCTCTAATATGAAAGGCTTCGAGCAATTGTAGCCTCCTAGGGTCATCTCTCGTTCCAATTATTTGGTAGAATTAACCCATTCATCCCTGCTGAGTACAGTATTGTGAACATTTTTATGATGTTCTTTCATTGCTCCCTCCTGTAGAAGTAATGATAAGCGACGGCTGACTTTGCATCTAGTAAAACCGATGTAGGTATGGTTAGAAGGCTTACAATCCTCTGAAGAACAAGTATATTGGTATACTACATTGGTTCTAGATATGATGTCTGATCGCTTAGAAGAGTTATTTGTCATGATCACGTATACATATACATATACATATACATATATCCACATATATATATATATATGTATATATATGTATATATATATATATATATATATATACGTACCCGCACTCACACACACACACACACACACACACACACACACACACACACATATATTATATATATATATATATATATATATCCTATCCGAGAGTTGACATCTTGACGTGGTGGGTAGGCTTGAGAATCTTAATGATTACAAAAGCTATGTCGATAGAGAGGAAAGCTCTGCAGGGTCACCCATATCGAACAGGTTTTGTAAGAAAGATCAGACAAAGAGCAGCTCAAACACACACACACACACACAGTCGCAGAACCCACTGCTAACTGGTAGTTCCCTGATGGCAAACAGGGAAATTTCTCATAGATATATGGGGTACCATCATAATGACGGCGTGGACCATTGGGCACTCTATAGATATAGGGCTTCACCGAATATAATGAATAAGGTGACACCAGAGAAATATCTCACCAGAAACCAGTTGGCACGGAGGTGAGATTACTGCCAGCCCTCCCCCCCCTTCATAGCAAATATGAATATCACAACCAAAACAAAACCGGGCGTTCCTGTTGGATCATCGTCTCCTAAAGGTCCAACCGCATTGCCTCGTGTGCTTACGGGCAATGTGCCACCGAATTTGAGTAAGCACTGTTCAAGCAGATCCAAGTCTTGGACATTAAACAACATGAAGAAAATGAAGATCTATACTTACAACGTAAGAAGTCTCTCAGAAGACTACAGACTGGAGAGTTTGATGAAAGAACTAGACAACATCAAGTGGGACATCTTAGGACTGAGCGAAGTCTGAAGAGCGGAGGAAAAGCTGATACAATTACAAGATGGTCACCACCTGTTCTACTATAGAGGTAAGGGCAAAGAAAGATCTAGTGGAGTAGGATTCTTGATAAACCGAGAAGTTGGTGGTAACGTAGTAAAATTCAGTAGTTTCTCGGACAGGGTAGCTTGGATTGTGATTAGGCTGTGCAAAAGATAAACTCTAAAAATAGTTCACGTTTATGCATCAACTTCACAGAGTTCAGACAATGAAATTGAGTTGTTCTATGATGATTTAAATCAGGTAATGGATAAAGAAAAAAATAAGTACACGTTGTTGATAAGCGACTTTAATGCTAAAGTGGGGAAGAAGATGGGAGATGAGACGTGCATTGATATGTTTGGAGTAGGTGAAAGAAATGACAGAGGCGAGATGTTAGTCGATTTTGCAGAGAACTACAACTTGAGGATAATGAACACTTTTCCAAAAGCGTGTAGGTCGTAAATGGACGTGGAGAATTCCAAATGGAACAACAAAGAACGAAATAAACTTCATATTAGGAGATGAGAGTAAAAGCGTTAGCAATATTACGGCGATAAATAAAGTCAACCATAGACCATAGAATGGTAGGTAAAACAGCTAAATTTAATTTCAGAGCTGAGAGAAATATAGTTAAAAAAAATAAGCCTTGCAAAGGTTAAGGATAATGATAAGAAATTTCTGTTAGAAATTGAAAAAAGATTCGAAGCTCTATCAACTAACGAGGACACCGTGGAAGATATGAATTTGAATGTATTGAATATCATTAGGGAATCGGCAGAGAAAGTAGGAAGTACAAAAAACATTAGTGAGAACAAATACTCCAAAGCTACAAATGACCTAATTACAAGAAGAAGGACCATGCAGATTAAAAGCAGGAGGAAAGACATAGAAAGAGTAGAACTAAACAAGCTTATCAACAAAAGGCAGATATTAGAGAAAAGAAGGAAAAACATAGATAAAATAGAGGAAACTATTCGGAAAGGTAAAAGTATTAAAGTGACCGAGTGTAGACATGCTTTAGGAAGATAGCAAATGATATGTTTTGGAAGATAGAAATGGAGAAATAATTAAATGTAGAGACAAAATGGTAAAAAGAGCAGAATAATTTTACCAAGAGCTTTATTCGTCAAAGACCGTAGTTGAGTCAGTAAATTCATGTGTAGACGTTAGTAGTGTACCAGAGATTACAAAGAAACAAGTAAAATTTGCTCTAAAAACAATGAAACGAGGGAAAGCACCTGATGAAGATGGTATATCAATAGATCTGTTGAAAGATGCTGGGAAATTAGTTCATATTTAATTAGCTGATTTGTACACCCAGTGCTTACGTCAAGAAAGCGTCCCTGATGCGTGGTGCAATGCTGTAGTGATTTTGCTTCATAAAAATGGAGACCAGAAGGACTTTAGTAACTATCGGCCGATTAGCTTGCTATCAAACGTATATAAAGAATTCACCAAGATCCTTACAAATAGACTAAGTAAAGTTTTAGATGGAAACCAACCGAGAAAAAAGGCAGGCTTTAGAAACGGATATTCGATGCTAGACCATTTGCAGGCAATAAATCAACTCATCGAGAAAATGACAGAATACAATATACCTCTCTGTTTAGCTTTTGTAGATTACGAGAAGGCCTTTGACTAGGTAGAACAAATAGCAATAATAAGCTCGCTACGCAGAGTACAAACAAACAGATCGTAAGAGTTTTAGAAAAGATTCATGCGAAAGGTACCACTATAATTCGACTACATAAAAATACAGAAAAAATCTAGATAAAAAAAGGAGTACGACAAGGCAATAACATTTCACCAAAATTATTTACAGCTTGTTTGGAAGATATTTTCAGAAGTTTGAATTGGGAAAAGAAAGGTTTGAAGATTAATGGCGATTATTTGAACCACCTAAAATTTGCGGACGACATTATTCTCATTTCAGAAAGAGCAGAAGACTTGTAAGATATGTTGAGCAATCTTAACAAAGAAAGTCTCAAAGTAGGTTTAAAAATGGATAAGAGTAAAACCAAAGTAATGTTCAACACGAAAGTCCAAAGTAAAAAAAAAAAACTATAATTGATTGCGAGAGTATAATCATTTAGGCCAGATGGTAAAAGTAACGAAAGATCCCGATAATGAAAAAAAAGACGCATTACAATTGGTTGGAAAGTGTTTGGTAAGTATAATAGATTGTGACATGCTCTCTACCTTTATGTTTGAAACGTAAATTTTACAATTCATGCATTCTGCTAGCAATAATCGACGGGGTATAAGACTTGGAAACCAACAAAGGGGATAACAACAAAACTAAGGACTGCACAGAGGAGAATGGAGAGGTCAATGGTGGGAATAACGCTGAAAGACCGAAAGAGAGCAAGTTGGGTGAGACAGCAGACTAAAAAAGAGGAAGTGGAATTGGACAGG
>NC_134802.1:30632930-30640430 GCF_046742065.1 Oratosquilla oratoria
GATGACGGGTCATCCCTGCACCTTGTTCACTGCCCTGGGTCAGAAGCAGTGTCGCAAGACACAGCACATCCACAGCATGAAGAGTGGAATAGCAAGGTGGTTCATGGGAAGGATACACGGGTTGTGTTTTTGCAATATAATACAAATAGCAGTGACCAAAGTAGAAACTCAAACAGTGTGGTTAGTTGGTGAGGTGTAAATAGTATGAAATGATAGTTAAGAATGAAGAATAAATCACCAAGATCTAAGCTGGTTATCTATACAACCGTGGTCGTTCGAACTACGTCAAAAATGCCACTAACAAACGAATGACAAACTATCACTGTGCAAACATTATACATAAACATATCAATATACAAAATGATCATGGGGATGATGGTATGGTTTAACGTCCCAAACTCCCCTCTATCAGTAAGCTAGGATGATGTTATATATAGAGAATTTTGTATCGTGGAATTTAATAAACCATTTCTTTGTTTCAATTTCGCCGGTGGCAGGGTTCGAACCGCCATATCCCCTCATCTTCGCCACAAGTAACGATACCTTAGCTCGGTAAGCGAGCCTTCTACAAACAAAAAACATATAATGATATACAAAATATAACTATATTAACAATAACTATTACAGTACTAATGAATAGCTCAACAGAAGTCCTGGTATGCCATCTTCCTCAAACTGATTATGCATCTAGCTTTAAGAATCTGTTCTCTTTTATCTAATGAGTACAAATGCACTTGCCTGCGCTGCACGTGTTAATCCCTGATCATGCGATCAAAGCATGTCTGGATGTCCTGACACTGAGTTGTATATTCATTTGCAATGAAAACATGTTTTTCGGGAACATTTTTCATAACCCAATCAGCGGTAAAGGATGCAGGGCCGGGCAAGTGCGCTTTGCCGCCATGTCTTTTGTATTATTAAACATACATATATTTAAACACATGCATAACATATACATATACACCTATACATATACACATATACATATACATATACATTTACACATACATATACATATGCATAACACATTCAGTTATGTACATGTACATACACATATACATATACATACGCATATACATATACATGTACATGTACATGTACACACACACACACACACACACACACACACACACACACACACACACACACACACACACACACACACACACATATATATATATATATATATATATATATATATATATATATATATATATACATGAACATATACATATACATATACATATACATATACATATAGAGTAACGGCACCCACTTGACAAATTTAATTTTTAAAACCAAATTAAACTAGATGGCCCTATGTACATATAGAAAAAAGACATATGTTTTGTTCTTTACTCTATTTGGCTTTTATTAAACCTACAAATGCGTCAGATCATTGTGCCGCACCTGTGTGCATATACATATACTATATATATATATATATATATATATACACATATATATATATATATATAATATATATATATATATATATATATATATATATATATATATATATATATATATATATATATATATATTCGTTAAGAGTTGGAGTCCAGGATTTTTTCATCTATTTATTTAATCTTATCTTATTTATTTATTTATTTTTTTGTGAAAGTACACACTGGACTCGTCATTTGAAGTTTATTCTTACGTTTTGAACACTGTCTGGGGTTCGTCTTCAGGGTAATATAGTGGTAGCAATAGGAAATCTATATAAAAGGGGGTCTCCCTCGTACACTGGAATAGGTAACCCCGGTCACCCTTACATTCCAGAAAATACAAAGTTAAGAGGGAGGGAGAAGGGTGGAAGGGAGTGGAATATGTAGGAAATGGAATGGGTGGGAGTGGTTTCAATGCCTTTTTCTTTTTGGCTACCCCCCTTGTAAGGGGGAAAAATCCTTTGATATATGTATGTATGTATGTACGTATGTATGTACAAAGCTACACATCACAAAGATTTAGCATACTGTAACCCGAGAATAACTCTAAATGGACTCCATATCACATAATTCACACATCAACGCTGGTATAAAGAATAACATAGTAAATGACATCTTTACACTAAAACATGTAATCCTGCTTAACAATTTCGCGAAGTTTCAATACGATTTAGCTACCCGTCGCCCGTAATACGAAAGATCAAATTGAAAAATATATATATAATATAAAAATATACAATACAATGATAAGGCGAACACAGAGTATATAAGAAAAAAGATAAACGAGTGAACTACCAAGATGGACAAAATGTCTACATGCAGGATGCACAGCAATACATCCAATAACCTAAAGTTGATAAGTACTACACAGCGTGTAATAACCACACATCTAAGACAAATGCCACAAAACATAATCAACTGAACCCTTGACTCAGAATGAAAATGAGTCAAGATGGCAAATATATAACCTTTCCCCTCATCGTCACAACGTATCCTGAAACAAACTCACATCAGAAGACGGAATCACAGGTCTATATTACTTTGCGGTGTATATGATTTATTATTATTTTCATTTCCTGGGATTTCTTCTTCTGACGTTGTGTCCATCAGGAAGTAGTGACGCGTTGGGGTGGGTGGGTCGAGTGTTTATACATACATATACTTATACATATATATACATATACATATACATATACATATACATATACATATACATATACATATACCCATTTTTTTTTCTCTGAGTCATCGGTTCATCGATTATGTTTTGTGGGATTTGTCCTTGGCGTGTGGTTATTACACGCTGTGTGGTGCTTACCAACTTTAGGTTATTGGCCGTATTGCTGTACATCCTGACACGTGGACTTTTTCTCCATCTTGGTGGTTCACCCATTTATTTCTTTTCTTATATACTCTCTTTGTGTTCGCTTTATTGTTGTATAGTAAATATTCTTATATTATATATATTTTTTAGCTTTGATCTTTCGCATTACCGGCGACGGGTAGCTAAATCTTTACAGTAAAACATGTTAATCTCCTTAACAATAATGCGTTTTAGCTATCCGTCCCCCGTAATGGGAAAGATCAAAGCAAATATATAATATATATATATATATATATATATATATATATATATATATATAATATATATATATATATATATATATATATACATATATATATATATTTATACATATATATATATACATACATATACATATATATATATATAAACATACATACATACATATATATATATATATATATATATATATATATATATATGCATATGCAAAACAAATCACTAAGCACACGGCATAACAATATTTGCAGAAACCACTTCGAAAATAAAAGGATTGAATACCGAACGTTTCGTATATTCAAGACCTCATCAGGATATAAATGTATATATATATATATATATATATATATATATATATATATATATATATATATATATATACATATATATATTCAACAAAAACCCACTGTGTTGGATAAGAAGAAATGAAATAAATGAATTCCATATATTTCGATCACGGACTGTGATCCTCTTCAGTGGAATACAGAAAGGTAGAGCAAAAGGCATGTCTTATATACAATAAAATAAGGGACAAGGGTAGGACTCAGGTAGCGTCTAGTGCTTTGCGGGGCAGGTCACCCGCCTTCACCAACGATGGTAACAATTTGTTGACTGCCCAGGTGGTAATGCAGTCAGGTGACCACTGCCCATATGATATATTAAAATTTGGAAATTTGTTAATCAAGGATGATTCTATTATTTTTCTTTTAAAACTGCATTTTGAATTATAGATAATCTTTGCCTCATTCCAATCCATATGATGGCCTTCCTTGTCTACATGTTGGAAGACAGCGGAATTATGTTGTGCGTATTTAATTTAATTTTTCTGTTCTTTCATCATAGTATTTAAATCTCTTCATTTTTGTCTCTTATATACATTGTTACAATCAGAGCAAGGGAGTTTATACACACCTTGATGTATTTCTTCTCTAGGTCTTAGATGTACATTGACTATTTTCTTAAACAAATTATTGGGATAACTAAAAACAATTTTAATATCTTCCTGTGGAAGAAATTGAGAAATGTCATTTAAGGACCTATTATAAGGCAATTTAATACAGTTTTTGTCCCAACCGAAGTTCTTACTGGAATGGGAAGTGGATCCAAAGTAACTAGTTTTGGCTTTACTTAGGGCTCTGTTTAGAAACCAATCAGGATACCCTATTCTTTTTAATTGATTCCTGATGGTTGTTATCTCCATTTCCAAATAATGTGGACTAAATAATCTAAGTGCCCTCAGGAAAAGACCTGAGGCAACAAATTGTTACCATCGTTGGTGAAGGCGGGTGACCTGCCCCGCAAAGCACTAGACGCTACCTGAGTCCTACCCTTGTCCCTTATTTTTATTGTATATAAGACATGCCTTTTGCTCTACCTTTCTGTATTCCACTGAAGAGGATCACAGTCCGTGATCGAAATATATGGAATTCATTTATTTCATTTCTTCTTATCCAACACAGTGGGTTTTTTGTTGAATCTTTACGAATGTGTTACATTACTTTATAGTTACATATATATATATGTATATATACATATATATATATATACATAATATATATATATATGTATATATATACATATATACATATATGTATATATATATATATATATATATATATGCAAAATAAATCACGAAGCACACGTGATAACAATATTTGCAGAAACCACTTGGAAAATAAAAGGATTGAATACCGAACGTTTCGTCTATTCAAGACCTCATCAGGATATATATATATATACATATACATATATATATATATATATTTATATACGTATATATACACATATATAGATATATATATATATATATATATATATATATATATATATATGTATATATATATATACATATTGTTACATGACCTGCACATTTATGGTTTAGTTTCGCGCTACCTTGCCTATTCATTCATTACTCCGTATGCGTTTACCAATTCTTTCTCTCTCCCTTTTCCTTTTCCCTCTCTTTGTTCCTTCGACTACATCTCCTTTGTTCCTTATCCCTTCCTCTCCATTTTTCTTCTGTTCTATGCATTCACTCACCTCACTCCCATATCTTCCCTCGCCTTTCTTTGCTCACCGTATCCTTTCCAGATCTATCGTTACATGAAAAAGTGCCGAGCTCTCTGTCTGTTTGTATGTCTGTGTGTCTGTCTGTCTTTCTTTCTCTCTGTTTGTCTGCCTTTCTGTGTCTGGCTGTTTGTGTCTGTGTGTGTGTGTGTGTGTGTGTGTGTCTGTCTGTCTTTCTGTGTCTGGCTGTTTTTGTCTGTGTGTGTGTCTGTCTTTCTTTCTGTCTGTGTCTGTCTGTATGTCTGTGTCTGTCTGTCCATCTGTGTCTGTTTGTCTGTCTGTGTCTGTCTGCCTGTGTCTGTCTGCCTGTGTCTGTCTGTCTGTGTCTGTCTGTGTCTGCCTGCCTGTGTCTGTCTGTCTGTGTCTGTGTCTGTTTGTCCGTCTGTGTCTGTCTGTGTCTGTTTGTCAGTCTGTGTCAGTCTGCCTGTGTCTGTCTGTCTGTCTGTGTCTGTTTGTCTGTCTGTGTCTGTATTTGTTTTCCTGTCTGCCTGTCTGCCTGCCTGTCTGCCTGTCTGCCTGTCTGCCTGCCTACCTGCCTGCCTGCCTGCCTGTCTGGCTGACTGCATATCTGTCTCTCTCTCACTCTCTCTCTCTCTCTCTCTCTCTCTCTCTCTCTCTCTCTCTCTCTCTCTCTCTCTCTCTCTCTCTCTCTCTCTCTCTCTCTCTCTCTCTCTCTCTCTCTCTCTCTCTCTCTCTCTCTCTCTCTCTCTCTCTCTCTCTCTCTCTCTCTCTCTCTCTCTCTCTCTCTCTTTCTCCCACTCTCCTCCCTTTTTGTACTCTCCATTTACACCTTTTTTCTATTTTATTCTCACTTTTCTTCCAATCATTTATTTTTCTTGCTTTACATTTACTTATTCATCCATCTTTCATCATTAATGATAAATTTCTTGCTGCACCTCCTCAATCTTATCTCATAAATAATTCTTCAGTTTCCATTTTGCTTCTGGTCATTTTGATCTCATTTTATGTTTTTATCCTTCGATTCTTTTCAACACCTTATATTTCTTTCACGTCTTATTCTCCTTAATTTTTTTTATTGATAATGTCTTTTACCCCCGTTTACATTTAAGCCTCGCTTGCTTCCATCTTTTACCTTCCGTATCGTTGTTTTACCAGAGTTCTTGTACCCTTCCTCGAACGCTATTTCTCTCCCCGTCCCCGTTCCCTCCTTTACCTCTTCTGTCTCCACTTTTTCACACGCCACTTCTTCCATTCCTCCTCCCCTTCTTTCTCACAATTGACCTCTCGGCTCCCCTTCCTCTTCCTTCACCCTACCTTTCTCTTTCCCCCTTCCCCTTACTCTGTACCCCTTCCCACCTCCTCCCCTTCCTCTTCCCCCTCTTCCATATCGAGATATTGCTCTTTGCTGGAAGTCTTCCTTTTTTTTTTTTTTTTTTTTTTTTTTTTGGTCCAGAACCTTTGCGTATCCTCCACTTCTGTATCCTCGTTCGTATGCATATGTTTTCCATTCCCTTTCCCTTTAGTTCCTTTTTTTATTCTTCCTTTCTCTTCCTTTCCTTTTTTCATTCTCCCTTTCCTTTCATTTCCTTTTTTATTCTCCCTTTCCCTTCATTTCCTTTTTTTATTATCCCTTTCCCTTCATTTCCTTTTTTCATTCTCCCTTTCCCTTCATTCTCTTTTTTTTATTCTCCCTTTCCCTTCATATTCTTTTTTTTATTCTCCCTTTCCCTTCATTTCCTTTTTTCATTCTCCCTTTCCCTTCATTTCTTTTTCATTCTCCCTTTCCCTTCATTTCCTTTTTTCATTCTCCCTTTCCCTTTATTTCCTTTTTTCATTCTCCCTTTCCCTTCATTTCCTTTTTCCATTCCCTTTCCCTTCATTTCCTTTTTTATTCTCCCTTTCCCTTCATTTCCTTTTTTCATTCTCCCTTTCCATTCATTTCCTTTTTCATTCTCCCTTTCCCTTCATTTCCTTTTTTTATTCTCCCTTTCCCTTCATTTCCTTTTTTCATTCTTTCCCTTCATTTCCTTTTTTCATTCTTTCCCTTCATTTCCTTTTTTCATTCTCCCTTTCCCTTCATTTCCTTTTTTCATTCTCCCTTTCCCTGCATTTCCTTTTTTCATTCTCCCTTTCCCTTCATTTCCTTTCTTCCTTCGCCTTTTCCCTTCATTTCCTTTTTCATTCTCCCTTTCCCTTCATTTCCTTTTTTCATTCTCCTTCCCTTCATTTCCTTTTTTTCATTCTCCCTTTCCCTTCATTTCCTTTTTTCATTCTCCCTTTCCTTCCTTTGCCCTTCATTTGTTCTCTTAGACCATTTTCAATGTTGTTCTTCTCTCAATGCTGATTTCTTTCTATCAATTGTTTACATTAATTTTCTTTATTGTTGTTATCATTATCATCGTAATTGTCAATACCTAATTAATATATCACGATTACTATTAC
>NC_134802.1:30655430-30657930 GCF_046742065.1 Oratosquilla oratoria
GTGGCAGCGGTGGGACAAGAAAACTCGTGATGTTGGAGCTGATCCGCCATTACAGAACAAGCTAACAAGGAGACCCAGAAAGACTACCCCTCGTATAGTCTCAAGGTACTGAGGAGACAGGTTGCTACTCCACGTATAAGAGCACCACAGTTGAAGGAAAAGAACCGTAAATTACTTGGTCTTGTGTCTGTGAGAACAGTATGCCGCCGCCTGCATGATGATCTGCAATTCCCACACAACAATGACCACAAAAAAAAAACACTTGTATCCATAAAACAGGAAAAGAACAGTGTCACTTTTTGTCGCAAATATCTACAGTGGTATGTGGATATGCGGGAAAAATGTGTTGTGAAGTGGTGAAGCCACTTTCAGCGTTACTGGAAACCTTTGGACCCGAAATTCACACACGGTACTGTAAAACATCCCGATTCACTGATCGTTTGGGGTGCTTTTGGGTACCATGGTGTGGGATCATTAGTGATACTACCAAAAAACGTAACTCTGAATGCAGATCGATATTTTGAGCTACTTATGACCATTTGGAGGACTGTTTTATTCAGTGCAAAAGAGATATCTACATGCAGAATGGTGCATCATGCCACATTGCTAAACTCATTAAAGAATAGTTTGCATTGTGTGGTGTGGAGTATATAAAATATTGGCAAGGTAATTCACCTGATTTAAACCCAATTGAGGACCTCTGGGCGCTCATGAAAGATAAATTACGTGAGCGCAACACTTCATCAATCCCCAAGCTGGAGGGAGCCATCAAGGATATTTGGGAGAATAAGAACCCTGCGTGGCTTCAAAATCTTGCAGCATCTCTCTCTAAGCGCCTCCAAGAATGTATCAAGAGAAAGGGTTGTCCAACAGAGTACTAGAGAACTGGTAAATACCTGGAAATGTAGGTTATTTAAGGAAATTTATTATTTTTACTCTGGCGCCTAAGTTTTTGTACCCTACTTATGTATATATATATATATATATATATATATATATATATATATATATATTGATATATATATACATATATATATATATATATCAATTCTTTAAAATACGGCCAAGAAAACTCAGCTGTATTCCTCCATTCTAGCCTTTTAGATCACAGAATAGATTCGAAGAATGCAGCTACAGTATACAATTCACATTGTAGTTTCAAAAGAAAAATTATTGAGTCCTCACTAATAAAAAAGTTTCCAAATTATAATACTTCCAAAGGTCAATGGCCACCTGATGCAATAACTAGTATGGCAGTTGACAAGTTCATCTCTACAGGATGTAAAGTTCCGACCTCACTCGGGGCAAGTGACCTGAAGCTTACTAAGTTCCCCAATGTTACTTCCTCCTTTGTATATAACCCCTTGTCTATGTACCCTATAATTGTAACTGCTGAAGAGGACCACAGTCAGTGGTCGAAATATACGGTTTACTCTGTATCTCAGCTTATCTTTCTCCGAGAGTGGGTTTAAGTTTTATATATATATACATATATATATATATATATATATATATATATATATATGTACATACATGCATACATATATACATATACCAAAGGCTTTTTCCCCCTTACACGGGGGGTAGCCAAAAAGAAAAAGGCATAGAAACCACTCCCACCCATTCCATCCCCTACATATTCCACTCCTCTCCACCCTCCTCCCTCCCTCTCATCTTGGCACCTCCTGGATGACGGGTCATCCCTGCATCCTCTCCACTGCCCTGGGTCAGAAGCAGTGTCGCAAGACACAGCACATCCACAGCAAGGCCGCTTCATTAATTCAGCGACCCCCCCTCTCCGTCCCCTCAAGCAGAAAAGGAGAAGAAGGGGGGGAAATCCCCTCGGGCCGCGTCAAATTTCTCATACATACTTCTTCACCCCCCATCCCTCACCCACTCCCCCTCATGCATCACAGAATCATCTATACACAACCCTTCTCCATTCACCCCTATATTTTGTCCTCTCCCGTCTGGGGTATTGGCTGCATGTTATTGTGGCAAAGTAGCATGCAGTTGATACTTTAGGGTCTATATGGGGCGCCCCTACGGACCAGAGTCACACATCATTTTGTCTGTGATAGAGGAAAACTCTGTTCATAGAGAAATTATGACACTTTTATACTACGACTGTCCCTCCGTTATGCTGTCCCCCAACCCCTTGTTACTGTCCTGTACCATTTCTCTGAATATTCATTTCATTTTTTCGCCTACCCTGTGGTGGGAGAAAAGAATGCTACCACCAAGTCTTTCCACTTGAGTCGTAAAAGGCGACATAAAACGGGACAAGGGATAGGATTAGGAGTCCTGCTACCTGTAGCTCAAAGGGGGACATTCCTAAAAAAAGTAAAGGCATAAGATATATATATACATATATACATATATATATATATATATATACTGTATATATATATATATATGTACACACACACACACACACACACACACACACACACACACACACACACACACACACACACACACACACACACACACACACACA
>NC_134802.1:30662930-30672930 GCF_046742065.1 Oratosquilla oratoria
AAATGATAAAATAGTGCTCGTTATCTCCTATTAAGGGTGGGGAGAAGGAGGTCTTTGTTCGAGAGAGAGGAGGAAAAAGAAAAGAAGGGAATAAAGGCAGAGAAGAGGGAAAGAGAAGGGAAGAAGGAAGGTGGTTGGAAGATTAAAAAAGTACTGTAAAAGAGACATGAGTAAGTTTATACTATATAAAAGATAGGAAAATATATTTTTTGATGAATAATGTATACTAGCCAAATTACCCGTGCGTTGCTGCGGACAAATGATAATGATTTTAATTTTGATAGAATCTGTGGAGAAAAGTGACACGTATCAATATACTCAAGGGAAAAAGTAACACAACTATAATGTTAAGAAAGCAAGAAAAAATATCAATTTGTGGAGGGAGACGCCCTTTGGAAATAAAATATACTCGGCTGTAAGAGAAGAATTGAATTAACCATAAATTATCTTTGAACTCGAATACATTACCGCCCGCGGAAAAGTAAAATAAAAATAACCAATATTTCAACATTTGGTAAAACTATACAATCATTTTACATTTACATGCTTTCTCCTTAAAAAAAATTTAGTTTGAGCAACATTAATTTCATATATATGAATAATATTTATGAACACATACAATGATTTGTTTAATGACAGTAATTTTTGTTACCAAATTCTATATATGTTAAGGGGGCACTACAGTAGTGGCGTGTTACTACATCATACCCCTTTAACCCTTAACCCTAGCCAAAATAATTTTGGGGGGAAATGAAATATAATTATCCAAGTACCTGGAGTGATAGGGTATCAGAATATATATGGTTATGGAGGTCTATCTCCAAAACGCTAGGAGGAGTTCGTGAACAAACAAACAAACAGACAGACAGACAGAGGCTACTACTATATTATAGTGGATAGTTCTACACACAATAATCCACATACTATAAGATTTATTTTCACGTGTTGCATTGAATCAACATCAATAGAAGATGTATTTATTCAGATCTGATATGCTACGTACCAGGTTTGGGTGTAGGCAATTGTACAGCCTAATTCCAAAGGTCATCGACAATCGTGTGTTATCCCTATGTATCAAAAGATTGCATTTCAATCACCGTATGCTTGCTCTGTTACCTCTTACGCTGACACCCGTTACCAAATAAGGAAATCACAATACTGTAATGTTGCAAATAGTTCTAGTAATTAGTGTGGAGTTGAGATCTTGTAATACTAGGCATATTTATTCCTATTCCATCCATTATCTGATAAGAATGCCAAGAGGCTAGACGAAATATGAAATACATCACTACAATAATGATCTTAGGTCTTGGAAAGCCTAAAACCGTTATTATGAAATGAAGGTGATTATAAATATATATATATATATATATATATATATATATATATATATATATATATATATATATATATATATACATATACATATACATATACATATATATTGGGATTCACGTATCTGCGGCCGAAGCCATCACTTTACCCTGTGTGCTTGAGCTGTTGAAGCAGGTTACAGTCACCGCAGAGAATCGGAGAGATGTGTGGGACTCGAACCCACGACAAGGAAGCTACAAGACCCTTACTCTCACATTTGCGTGCAATGAAGGCTATAAATAAAATTTCTTTATCGAATGTAATCACTGAAGTATAGTAAAGAAATATTTCTTAAAAAGATGCGTTAGTATCAAGAACAATTAGGTGCACAGGGTAACTCTATACTTTTACTTTTGTTACTGACTGTACTAGAGTGAGAACAAATGCGGCGAGAAGAAAATAAAAGAGAGAGGAAGAAAAAAAGAAAAGAAAAGGTGAGCACGAAAGGGAATGGAAATGACGGCAATTCGTGGGCAAAATAAGCAAATGAAAACGAAGGCGAGATGGCGCATCAAAGGGAATGATGATGTGAATAGAGAAAGGGATGGGGGTCGGTGACGGGAAAGAAGGGTTTAACTGAGTAAGGGTTGACAAAAGAAAAAAAAAAAAAAAAAAAAAAAAGGGGGAAAGAGTAAAGTGGTGCACCCGAGGAGAACGGACAAATGACGGTGGAATTAAAGACAGGCAAACATGTGCAGCTGTGTTATTAAGGGACCAGAGAAGAGGGCTGGACCACAGGCATAAAGGAGGAGTGTGCTTCGAGGAAACGACAAACAGAATTGCCTGGTCAGGCCCACTGTACGAGACGAGGGTGATACTGTGGTATAAGGCCCAGGAATAATGGGAGACTGGTTTGTGTCGGAAATAAGGGGCTGCGGCCAGCTTGGTGGTGAATATTGATGAGGATTGGCACTAAATTTCTCGAGATGGAAAAATATCAACGCAGGAGCCAAGCCCAAGAGGCGAATACCTCTTCCCAGACGTGGCATAAAACAGATGATCACAAGAAGTCGCTGCGAATGGCCAAAGCAATGACGGGGGGTAACAGGGACTAGCCCAACAATGCTACTGTGCCCTCGGAATAGGACATAGTAAGGATAGTCCCCCCCTGAACCAGTAGGACAAATAGGACCCAGGACAGAAGCTCACAGGGGGGTAAGAGGAAAGGGTTTGTTGGTTGGTTGGCTGAGCTGGGGGAAGGGTGGCAGCGAAGTATGGCATTTGTATGGACATCAGGACGATGGGGAAGGCACTGATGACATAGAGTGAGGGGGAAGGGGATGGGAGAGAGCAGGCAGGTGAAGGCTTGCACAGGGCATTTGCTGAAATAGGGGAAGGTGATGGTAGTTGGTGGAGGTGGTTGGTGGAAGAGAGAAGAGAGAGGAGACTAGAGAGAGCTATAAAGAGGAAGGATTATTATGAAAGAGGTGAGATAGTTGAGAGCTTATTATAAAAGAGGTGAGATAATTACTTGTGGTGCTATGGCTGTAAGGCAGGAATAATGAACAATTCCAAGAACAGTATAATTATCATATGTATTCGGGGTAATCATTATGACACGAAATAGATATATGTGGTTAATTCTAGGTCACCTCTACGATCCTACATATGCGTCTTTGACACGTTAATGAATGATAGTACTCTACCCACATTTTTTTTCTTCATCATTCATTACTTCATCATAACCAGACGCATTTCTGAATTACCCATGCCAACACTACCAAAACAAAGAGACATGATGCTTATTATCATTCCTGCCTAAGACTTCCGTGGGTGTTTTTTTTTTCTTCTTTTCTAATCATTGGTTGACTCGGATTATCCTTCCTGATGCAGAGACTACTGTGAACAAACAAGGGGAAGGTCTAATACAAGGGGGAAGGGACGGCACCAGAGAGGGGAGGCTCGAGTGATGACTTAAACGCTCTTGTTAGGATAGGCCATGCAGGTGATGGGTTACATGAAAGGCTGGAAGACGACGTGGGGGCGATAGGGGGGGGGAGGATGAGGGAGGATGGGAGAGGGAGAGGAGGAAGCAGAAATGCATGAGAGTAGAACAGTCAAATCCGAGAGTTTGTATATATTTTTTCTTTATGGTGGATGGGATAATGATCACTCTTTCATTCATACTTTTTTCTTTTATAAAAAAAAATCACTCCCCCTCTTCCATCCAAAAATTATATAAGATAATATAGAATAGAATAAAACAAAACAGAATGAAATAAATTAAGATATAATGAAATGAAATATGAGACAATCAAGTAAATGATATATGGAATAAAATGAAATATAATAGAATACATTGGTCAATAATTATAAAGAAAAATAAAGAGATACGAGGTAGAGATAAATAGAGATAATGAGATACGAGGTAAATAGAGATAAATTAATGAATAATAAAATGAATACAAATGAAATATAAATAAATAGATAGGTAAATGAAAAATCGATAAACAAATAAATAAGAAGATAAACAGATAGATAACGGAAAAACTATATAAATAAACAAATAAGTAAATAAATTAATACATAAATAAATAAGTAAATGAATAAATAAAAATAGATACATAAATGAATAAATAAATAAATAGGTAAATAAATAAATGAATAAATGAATAAATGAATAAATGAATAAATGAATAAATGAATAAATGAATAAATGAATAAATGAATAAATGAATAAATGAATAAATGAATAAATGAATAAATGAATAAATGAATAAATGAATAAATGAATAAATGAATAAATGAATAAATGAATAAATGAGTAAATGAGTAAATGAGTAAATGAATAAATGAATAAATGAATAAATGAATAAATGAATAAATGAATAAATGAATAAATGAATAAATGAATAGATGAATAGATGAATAGATGGATAGATGAATAAATGAGTAAATGAGTAAATGAGTAAATGAGTAAATGAATAAATTAGTAAATGAATAAATGAATAAATGAATAAATGAATAAATGAACAATAAATAAATAAAATGAATAAATAAATAAATGAATAAATAAATAAATGAATAAACAAATAAATGAATAAATAAATATCCAGAAATAAATGAATGAATAATTAGGTAAATACAAATTAAATATAAATAAACAGATAAGTAAATATATAAATTGATAAACCAATGAATAAGAAGATAGACAAATAAATAGATATATAAATAAACAAATAGATAAATGAATAAATAAATAAATAAATAAATAAATAAATGAAAAAATAAATAAACAAATAGATAAATAAATAAATAAATAAATAAATAAATAAATAAATAAATAAATAAATAAATAAATAAATAAATAAATAAATAAATAAATAAATAAATAAATAAATAAATAAATGAAATAAATAAATAAACAAATAAGTAAATAAATAAATAAATAAATAAATAATTATATAAATAGATAAGTAAGAGATTATAGTGGATGGTGAGATTATTGAAGAAGTTGAGGAGTATAATAATTTAGGCCAGATTGTGAAAGTGACGAAAAATAATGATAATGAAATAAAAAGACGCATTACAATTGGTTGAAAAGTGTTTGGTAAGTATTATAAAATCCTGAGAGGCTCTCTGGTTTTACGTTTGAAACGTAAAAATTTAAATGCATTTTGCAGCAATAATCTACGGGTGTGAGACTTGGAAACTGACGAAGGCGATGGAAACAAAACTAAGGACTGCACAGAGGAGAATGGAGAGATCAGTGATGGGAATAACGCTGAGAGAACGAAAGAGTACAAGTAGGGTGAGAGGATGTGAAGGAGGATAGGGAGGGAAAGGTAGTTGCAGTGGGATGCACTACGAAAATGAGAGTGATGAGTGAGGAAAATGGAGGAGAAATAGGGAAGGATAAAGTTAAAACAGCTGTTAAGATGATGAGAGCAGGTAAGGCACCTGGGTTGGATGGATGCCATGTAGAACGTCTGAAGAAAGGAGGTACAGTTATGGTGGACTGGCTGGTGAGGTTATTTAATGTTTGTTTAATAGAGGGTAGAGTGTCGGAGGACTGGAGGAGTGCCTGTATAGTTTCGCTTTACAAGGGAAAGAGGGACAAGAGTGAGTGTAGTAGTTTCATAGGGATCAGCTTGTTGAGTGTAGTTGGGGAGGCTTATGGGAGGGTCTTGATTGAGAGGATTAGGAGGGGAACAGAGGGAGTAATTGGTAAGGATCAGTGAGAAAGCTATAGGAAAAGGTAAGGATGTTTTTTTGGGCTTTTATGGATCTGGAAAAGGCTTATGACAGAGTAGACAGGAAGGTACTGTGGGAGGTACTGCAGATATATGGGATAGGAGGAAAGCTGTTAAGAGCAGGCAAGATTTTTTACGAGAGTAGTAGAGCTTGCGTTAGGATTAGAAATGGAGAGAGTGAATGGTTTGAGGTAAAGGTGGGACTTCATCAGGGATGTGTTATGTCGCCCTGGCTGTTCAATCTTTACATGGATGGGGTGGTGCGAGATGTGAATGCAAGGGTAGTGGGTCAGGGGTTGGAGATGATTAAAGAAAATGGAGAAAAGTGGGAGGTGAGCCAGTTGTTGTTTGCTTGTAGCAGGATCAGAGGAAGGATTGAGGAAGTTAGTGACAGAGTTTGAGAAGGTGTGTGAAAGAAGAAAATTGAAGATAAATGTGGGCAAAAGTAAGGTGATGAGATGTACAAGGGGAGAGAGTGACAGCAGGCTGGAAGTGAGCATTAAGGGTGAAAGACTGGAGGAAGTGGATAGTTTTAAATACTTGGATGCGAATGTGGCAGGAAAGGGAGGAGTGGGGGTGGAGGTAGAATGTAGATTGAGAGAAGCAAGTAAATGCCTTGGTGAATTAAAAAAGTGTAATGAGAAATAGACATCTGGGAATGGATGCTAAGAGGAGGTTATATGAAGGAGTGATTGTGCCAACAGCAATGTACGGGGCAGAAACATGGAACATGAGAGAGGAAGAGAGAAGGAGTTTAAATGTGTTTAAGATGAAATGTCTGAGAAGTATGATAGGGGTTACTAGGCTAGATAGAGTGAGAAATGAGGAGGTGAGGAGGAGAACAGGAGTGGAAAGGGAGCTGGGAGATAGGGATGATGAAAGAATATTAGGATGGTTTGAACACATGGAAAGAATGAGTGAAGAAGGATTAGTAAAAGAAGTGTGGAAGGCATAGGTGGAAGGAGTGAATATGAGGGAGCGTCCTAGGATGAGACGGATGGGTGGGGTGAAAGGGGCATTACAAAAGAGAGGAATGTCTGTGGAGGAAGGACGGGAGAGGACAGAAGATAGGGGTGAATGGAGAGAGGTTGTGTATAGATGATGCTGTGATGCATGAGGGGGAGTGGGTGGGGGATATTGGGTAAGGAGGTATGATGAGAAAAAAATTTACGCAGCCCGAAGGGACTTCTCCCCGTCTTCTCCTTTTCTGCATGGGGGGACGGAGAGGGGAGGGGGTCGCCGAATTTATGAAGCGGCCTTGCTGTGGATGTGCTGTGTCTTGCGACACTGCTTACCCAGGGCAGTGGGCAGGATGCAGGGATGACCCGTCATCGGTCCTGTGCTGCTTCCATCTACGTTATTTTATTTATTCCTTTTCTGTCCATCTCCGCATCCACTCCATCTATCCATCTCATTCGAGGTCTCCCTCTGGGTCTTCTTCCAGGCATTCTACCCATCATAACTCGTTTTGGAATTCTATGGTCCTCCATACGCGCTACATGCCCAGCCCATCTCAATTTTGTTCTACCTATAACATCTGTTATTTTCTCTTGTTTAGTTATTTCCCTCAGCTCATTACTGTGTCGCCCTCTCCACCTATTCTCATTTTCATCAAAAACTTCTCATATAAGAGAGAAAAATCCTTTGGTATATGTATGTATATATATATATATATATCGAGGAAAAATAAACAATATGACAGGCAGGAGTAAAGAGAAATAACATAGAATAAATTATAATTAATCTAGCTAAGAATATTATACAAACATAAAGATAAGCTCAAGTGAATGGGGAAAAACGAGTAGGTCGTGAAGAAAGGAATGAAAAAAATATTGATGAAAAAATTAGCAACTGCACAAAAGAAGAAGAAGAAGAAGAAGAAGAAGAAGAAGAAGAAGAAGAAGAAGAAGAAGAAGATGAAGAAGAAGAAGAAGAAGAAGAAGAAGAAGAAGAAGAAGAAGAAGAAGAAGAAGAAGAAGACAAAGAAGAAGAAGAAGAAGAAGAAGAAGAAGAAGAAGAAGAAGAAGAAGAAGAAGAAGAAGAAGAAGAAGAAGAAGAAGAAGAAGAAGAAGAAGAAGAAGAAGAAGAAGAAGAAGAAGAAGAAGAAGACGAAGAAGAAGAAGAAGAAGAAGAAGAAGAAAGAAGAAGAAGAAGAAGAAGAAGAAGAAGAAGAAGAAGAAGAAGAAGAAGAAGAAGAAGAAGAAGAAGAAGAAGCAGAAAAAGAAGAAGAAGAAGAAGAAGAAGAAGAAGAAGAAGAAGAAGAAGAAGAAGAAGAAGAAGAAGAAGAAGAAGAAGAAGAAGAAGAAGAAGAAGAAGAAGGAAAAAGAAGAAGAAAGGAAGAAGAAGAAGAAAAAAGAAGTAGTAGAAGAAGAAGAAGAAGAAGAAAGGAAGAGGAATAAGAAAAAAGAAAAAGTAGTAGAGGAAGAAGAAGAAGAAGAAGAAGAAGAAGAAGAAGAAGAAGAAGAAGAAGAAGAAGAAGAAGAAGAAGAAGAAGAAGAAGAAGAAGAAGAAGAAGAAGAAGAAGAAGAAGAAGAAGAAGAAGAAGAAAAAGAAGAAGAAGAAGAAGAAGAAGATGAAGAAGAAGAAGAAGAAAAAGAAGAAGAAGAAGAAGAAGAAGAAGAAGAAGAAGAAGAAGAAAAAAAGAAGAAAAAGAAGAAGAAAAAGAAGAAGAAAAATAAGAAGAAGAAGAAGAAGAAGAAGAAGAAGAAGAAGAAGAAGAAGAAGAAGAAGAAGAAGAAGAAGAAGAAGAAGAAGAAGAAGAAGAAGAAGATGAAGAAAAAGAAGAAGAAGAAGAAGAAGAAGAAGAAGAAGAAGAAGAAGAAGAAGAAGAAGAAGAAGAAGAAGAAGAAGAAGAAGAAGAAGAAGAAAAAGAAGAAGAAGAAAAAGAAAAGAAGAAGAAGAAGAAGAAGAAGAAGAAGAAGAAGAAGAAGAAGAAGAAGAAGAAGAAGAAGAAGAAGAAGAAGAAGAAGAAGAAGAAGAAGAAAAAGAAGAAGAAAAAGAAAAGAAGAAGAAGAAGAAGAAGAAGAAGAAGAAGAAGAAGAAGAAGAAGAAGAAGAAGAAGAAGAAGAAAAAGAAGAAGAAGAAGAAGAAGAAGAAGAAGAAGAAGAAGAAGAAGAAGAAGAAGAAGAAGAAGAAGAAGAAGAAGAAGAAGAAGAAGAAGAAGAAGAAAGGAAGAAGAAGAAAAGAGAGGAGGAAGAAGAAACTATAACAAAATAAAATAATTAACTCTTTCCTTTGAGAGAAAGTCGTGGAACAGACGTCCAAGAACATGATGAGTATCATATTCAAGAAGGAAGTTGATTATGTTTGTCCAAAATATACTGAAGAAAAATAGCTAAGTTTATCATGACGGAAGGGTGTCTCAGGTATAAGCTGCAACGAGACAACAGGATTAGGAGATAAGATCTTGGGTGGAAATTTCTTTGAGAAAAACTCGAAATCTTAAGCAAGGAAGACATTAAACGAGATGTTTTCGTGTTAAAGGGAGGGTGAGGATGGAGCGATGAAATGAGATAGAGAAAGTTTCAAGAGGAAGACAAAAGAAGTATGAAAAAATAGGAATGAAGAGTGACAAATGATATAATGAAATAATTCATGAAGACCAAATATCGAAACATAAATCAAGGAAGAAGGAGAAAATTAAACAGTAGAGGGAGAAGAAAAATAAAGGAGAAAAATAAAGAAAAGGAGAAGAAGAAGAAAAAAAGAAGAAGAAAAAACAGATAAAAATAGATGAAAAGAAGAAAATAAAGGAAAAGAGGAAGAAGAAAGAGAAGGAGAGGAAGAAGGAGAAAGAGAAGAAGAAGAATATGAAGAAGAAAAAGAAGAAGAAAACTGAAATCACCATCACCATTACCATTATTGTTATCATCACAATCATCATCATCATCATCATTACCTCTTCTTTGGAGGTGGTAAATGATATTGATGAGAAATAGGGAAGAGAGAAAGATAAAAAAAGAAAAAAAAAAAAAATTAAGAGATAAATAAAAAAGGACAAGAAAGATTACAGTAAATAGAAGAAGAAAAAGAGAGGAAAAAATGATGACGAACGTAAGAAATAAGAAGAAAAAATGCGCAACTGGAAAAATCAGAGAAAAAAATGTTGGTGAAGAAAAAATAAATATTTTCTTAGTAAAATGGAATTCGTAATTAATGGGACAATAAAGAAGGAGGCTTGAAAAGACATAGAAACGACGTTAATGTACTAATTTGTCATCTATTTCCTCAAAGGTAACCAACGCCTCAATCCTTGGAGACAAAACTGTACCGAGGAGGTAGGTGCATAGGTGGTAACAGATAAGAAGAAGGAGGGCAATAGAAGATAAAAATAATCATAATATTTATTATTATTTTTTGTAGACATTAATTTTTCAGTTACAAAAACATACTGTGGTCCTCTAGTCCGTAGGGGTTTACTAAATACAGTATAT
>NC_134802.1:30680430-30682930 GCF_046742065.1 Oratosquilla oratoria
ATGCACAGTTAATGACCTATGCTAATACAGAGTGGTTTATAACAAAGTATACCAAAGGGACTCGACCAAACACTGTAATCAGTTGAAGTGTTGACGATAAAAAAGAAATAATCGTTAAGCTTTAATTTTATTATTTATGCTGACGTGGCCGTTCGAATCGGGGAGCGAATAATCACTTACAAACGATTGACAAATAACTACAGTGCAAATATTATTACACAAAAATTATTGGTGATAAAATTTGGTTTAATGTCACAAACTCTCTTTACCAGGAGGTTATGACTGTACCCCTTACAAAAGTATTTGTAGCGTAGAATTTAATAAATCATGCCCTTTGTTCAACTCGCCTGTGGCAGGGTTCGAACGAGCAAAACCTCGACCTTCGCCACAAATAACAAAGGGCTAGCCCGCTCGGCCAGCGATCATGAACACAGAAATACCAGTACATATTACACATACCAAAATATGAAACATACATATACATGTATATATATATATATATATATATATATATATATATATATATATATATATATAAAATACCACTATACAAAAATAAGAAACAAGTTCCTATAACAACTTAATCTTTACTCGATTGTGATTGGTGCTACATCATTATTACTCATGTTTTCGTCGTAATGGAGGCCGTTATCTGTAAACATTTCCTAGAAATTATTTTATGTCTTATCTTTTATTCTCGATCTTATGTTTTCTATGTTTTTTCAAAAAAATTCTAACTGCAAATCTATTTCTTGATTTATTTGCAAACAGAAACACTGGTATCTTCTATTAAAGTAGAAAAGAGTTTATTGAGACAAATTGCTTTTTATTTTTTGTATTAAAAATATTTATACATATAATCTATGTTGGTACAGAGGAATGGCGGTTAAAAAAAATCCTATTTATCTATTTTACTATTACATAAATACATATACCAACTTTTTTCCTCTTAAATGGGGGGTAGCCAAAGTCAAAAGGCATAATTCCACTCCCACCCATTTCATCCCCTCCCACTCGACTCCCATTCACCACTCTTCCCTCCTTCCCTCTCTTCGTGGCTCCTCCTGGATGACGGGTCATCCCTGCATCTTACCTATCGCCCTGGGTCAGAAGCAATGCAGCAAGACACAGTACATCCACAGCAAGGCCACTTCACTTAATCGGCGACCTCTTCTCCACCCACTCATGCAAGAATATTGAAGACAATGAGAAATCCCTTTAGGCTGCGTCAAAACATCATTCACACATAACCATACCCCTACACACTCCCTATATTCATCATACTATGCATCGTCTATTTTACACACACACACACACACACACACACACACACACACACACACACACACACACACACACACACACACACACACACACACACACACACACACACACACACACACACACATATATATATATATATATATATATATATATATACTTATATATATATACATATATATATATATATATATATATATACATACATATATATATATATATATATATATATATATATATTTGACCCATGTTCCCATAGAGGAAGAGCAAAATTATTCAGAATTGTTCAACCATGCTTAGATGTAATGATTGGGATGACCAAACATATCGAAATATTAATTGAATTG
The DNA here is from genome assembly GCF_046742065.1 of Oratosquilla oratoria. Taxonomy (NCBI): domain Eukaryota; kingdom Metazoa; phylum Arthropoda; class Malacostraca; order Stomatopoda; family Squillidae; genus Oratosquilla; species Oratosquilla oratoria. The sequence continues at coordinate 30,682,059 of NC_134802.1, forward strand.
CACTCTCAGTAAATATGCTGTGTCATATCTCTGGCTACCGAAATCCACAAACCATGTCATTTATGAATGTCATGATATGAAACAAGAGGCTATGCTTGGTCCTTTTCTTTCGGTATATCTCAACTTTGTTGTGTACTATATTAGTTGTATTACCTCGCAGCTCATCTAATAAATACTTGCTGGGCGAGCGGTATGGAGGGTTGCCACTTAGGCGTGAGGTAGTAGATCGAATCCTACATACATATATACGTATATTAAAGGCTTTTTCCCCCTTAAACGGGAGGTAGCCAAAAAACAAATGCATAGAAGTAACTCCTACCTATTCCATCCCCTACATACTCCACTCCCCTCTACCCTCTTCCCTCCCCCTTATCTTGGCACCTCCTGGATAACGGGTCATCCCTGCATCTCGTCCACTACCCTGGGTCAGATGCAATGTCGCAAGACAGCATATCCACAGCAAGGCCGCTTCATTAATTCGGTGACCTTCCCTCTCCATCCCATCATGCAGAAAAGGAGAAGACGGGGGATAATCCCTTCGGGCTTGGTCAATTTATTTCTCAAACATACTCCCTCACCCCCAATCCCCCACCCACTCACCCTCATACATCAGTAAAGTAAAGGCATAAGAAGATCGAATCTTGATGGTAAAAAAAGCGCGTTCGTAGTAAAGGCAGACTACACCAAATTCCCTTCTTTAGAAAAAAAATAGAAAAGAATAAAAGAAAATGTATTTATCCGTCTCTGAGAGGGTGGGGTTGGAGTAAATTCGTGACTTTAAACCGAATCAATAAATCAATTCCAATCACAATCCATCCTGTTCAACTCAATCTCGTGAGAAGCTGGAACATGGTTACCATCTGTGAGTATAA
>NC_134802.1:30687930-30697930 GCF_046742065.1 Oratosquilla oratoria
ATCCCTGGCTGCATCTCCCACTCCTTCTCCCCCGAGTCCCTCGACGCTTCCGAAGTCGTCCAACCTGCTTCTGCTTATCGGGTAAAAAAGGTCCACAATGGTCACAGAGGCCCGGCAACCACAAACCACATCTAGTCGACGCAAGTTCAACCGAGATATGAACTGACCCCTATTGACCCTCTTTGAAGAACTAAACACCGAGGTATTAAGCTATGAAGAATAAACAACCTAACCTCTTATCGTTCCTTGACTTTCACTGCTGTTCATTTGTTATGTCTGCCTCCAGACTCTCTCATTTGACCGAGAGACATTCCCTGTGCTACAAAAGAGGTAAAGATACCATTGTGATAAGTAGTATGTACACCGACAAAATAAGAGGCGGACTGATTTTCCAATGATCTACTAGCTCATATATGTTTAAACTAATTTTTAATGTATAGCAAAGCATTAAGATGTAATTAAGACGCAAATGCAGGCAACAAGATGTTAAATCAAAACAAGTAAAAAAGAAATATAACCAAATCAATAAACAAATAACCAAAAATACAAATTAAAAATAAATAACCTAATACGAAGATATATTAACAAATAAATGAATAAATGTCCACATAAAATATATAAAAATACATTCCCATACAATTATTCAATAACAATTCATACAGACCTACAGTATATGTATTCCTCTTCAAATAAAAATAAAGACGTTAACACACTTATATATAAAAGATATTAGTGTGTGTGTGTGTGTGTGTGTGTGTGTGCGTATGTGCGTGTGTGCGTGTGTATTCACTTGGTCTTTTGGATCACGTGTTCGACTCGTGATCGACAGCTATTTCCCTCCTGGAAGAGAGCTCAGAGCTCGTAGGTCCGATCTATGGGTAATGCTATGACCTTTCACACACACACACCCCCAACTCCCCGCCCACGAGAGTCAGAGTAACGACCCGAAGCGCAGCTGTACCGAAATTAATTTCGGCCCTGGGCAGGATTCGAACCAAGCACTACGCGCACCACCATGCTAGTAGTTCATCGTTCTACCAACTGCGCCACCGAGTGTGTGTGTGTGTGTGTGTGTGTGTGTGTGTGTGTGTGTGTGTGTGTGTGTGTGTGTGTGTGTGTGTGTGTGTGTGTGTGTGTGTGTGTGTGTGTGTGTGTGTGTGTGTGTGTGTGTGTGTTTGTGTGTTAATGTCTGTGTGTATTAATGTATATGTGTGCGTGTGTGTGTATGTATGTGTGTGTGTGTGTGTGTGTGTGTGTGTGTGTGTGTGTGTGTGTGTGTGTGTGTGTGTGTGTGTGTGTGCGCGCGCGTGTGTGTGTGTGTGTGTGTGCTCTATGCTATGCTCTAAGTTCATATATGCTCTATGCAATGCTCTATGCTTCTTCAGGGGAATGTGACTCTGGGGTGAAGCTGGCGGTTTACATAGAAATAATATGGCCGCGTTCCCCCCTTGGAGGTGGGCTCCGTTTGTTGTTTTTAACACAGTGTAAAATAACTTACAATTTTTGTAATGTAGCTATTCAAACTATTTTTGTAGATGTCAGATACAGCTCTGGTGTGTGTAAAATGTTCTCCGAGGGTGTAACAGTGTAAGCAAAATGAGTGAGTGGTGTGAAAATGTAAAAACACCCGAAATTTACAAGATAACTTATAATGAAATGCTAACATAGCCAGACAAAATTAAATAGAATGAAATAAATTAAAACAATGTGATAATTTGAAGTGACGTAACGTCCTATGACATTATATCGTGTTTTGTTGTACAAAAGAATACCCTCAAAATAATAATACAATTTTACATATGTAATACAATGATAGAATTAATAATATAAATAGCATAGCCAAACAGAATGAAAATAATGTAATAATTTGAAGTGATGTAACGTCTCATATGACATCTCATCGTATTTGTTATATGACATAAAGTATAATCTAATAAAGAATACCCCAAAAATATAGTAATATAATTTTTACATAAAATAATACAATATGAATATTATAATGAAAGATAATTAAACAAAATATTTATAAACTGACTGGCATCAAGCCCTCGACCCAGGAAGTGTGGACATTTGGGCACCGGATAGAGTTCCTCGCACCATGTGGGCGCTGTTTTGGGGCAGGTCATTGTGGCCCATTTTATATCACCTACTTTTTTATTAATTTTGGCACTGGTGGTTATTTACAGGGCTTCAATCATCTTCTTCATTACCTCCGGCTGTTGCCAGTTGGGAAGATGTCCTTCTTGCTCCACGTGGCCCACCATCGTGTTTGAGAGGCGGTGATATCTTAGGTCCGCCTTGTGTTCTCTTACCCTGTCTTGTAGACCCCTGTGGCTCTCATCGTAGTAGGACTTATCACAGTTGCCATATGGGATCCTGTATATGACGCTGAGGTCGTTTGTTAATTTTGACGTTGGTGTTATTAGTTGCTTGATTCTCCTTCCCGTATCCCAGTGCACTAGAGAATTCCGAGTCCGGTACGACTAGGTTTTGTTTGTCCTGCCTGTTTTCTGGTTCTCTCCGTTGCCTGATGTTTCGTGCTTTTCGTAAGGAGGTAGATAGTAAGCCCTCTGGATAGCCCAGTAATTTGGAGGTATTTGTGACAGAGCGAATTTCTTCATCGAGGAGCTCCTTGCTGCAGATCTTTAGTGCTCTGAGGAAAAAACCGATTACCACCCCTATTTTGGTTCGTTCATCAACTGTAAAAATGTAATAAGTCGTCTTTGTTGGTAGGCTTCTTGTAAACTCTAAATTGTGCTTTGTTATCTTGTCTAATAATCTCCGTGTCAAGAAATGGCAGGCAACCAAGGGACTCAATCTCCATAGTGAATTGAATATTAGTAGTTACTTCATTTAGTTTTGACAAAATCTCTTGACTTTAAAGTCGTTCTTTGTGAATCAATAGTCTGCATTTCTGAGAATGAATATGTGGCGTGTTTGCTTCGCTCTTCTGTGAAATTTTGATTTACGTGGGTGCTTGTTCTCTCCCGTCTGTGAGCCTTACACCATTCTGTTCATATGTTGTTTACATTCAGAATCCAACACAGTAACACAATCCACAGGTATTGTTCCAGTTAAGTGCAAACAACGCCATCCAGCTCATGTAAGAGTTTGTGAACTAAGGATGGGGGGTTGTCTTAATCAATCAAGAACGATCCCCCCCAAGACACACCCCCACACACACACAATCCACCTACTCCCCAATCCCGGCTGGAGTCTGCCTTCTGAGAGACATAAATCACTTGCGTGTTCCAGAACTAAATTAATGAGGTATGCCCATTTACTGAAAGAGTCAAGGTATTGGAAGATCTTATTAGATTCTAATGGTACATAAGTCATTGGTTATGTATAATCAACTCAACTTCTAAGCGCTAGTTTTCGTGCTCTTCAAAGTTAGATTCATTTTGTGCTAGACAGAACAAAATCACAGTTAGGAACTCATGAGCGGGTGGTAGCGAGTTCGATTCTCGAAACCCGCTGCGTGCTTCTTGCATTGACTCCCGACAGCCCTGACCAAGCGGGGAGGCGACCCAAACATCGGTCTAAAAATCCATCGACTGGGAGTGGAATGGTTCAGATATTCAACATTTTATTTTGATTTTCCTTTTAATGATGTATATTAGTGATTATAAACAGGAATCCAGGGGTCACCTAGATTTTGATAGAACTTTCTTAGAGAGCCCATAGGTCCAAAACTAGAAGTAGATATTGGAAGATGAATGAATTTTTTCGGTGTTAGGGTGATACCTAGAAGTCTGAGAAACAGCATAACATGCGGTCAGGGTGTGCATAAATGAAAGAGTTAAGGACGCACAGCATATAAAATAATGTTTCTCTCTAACGTGATAACATTGTTCTTGCCCTTTCGAAATTCCTATTTTGTTTACAAAATTTTTGTCTATTCTTCCAACATTTTTTTTTTTTTTTGCTATGCGTTGTTTGACAACAAATGTCCGTGACACCTGTTCCCTATCTAATTACAGCTGTGCAGGTGTAATGTATTCATACACGCGATGATTGATTTATGCTAATGCAATGAGGATTGCACAACGGCTGGTTCGCATTTTCAAATAGGGGGAAGCGAGCACAGTCAATCAGCTTTTTCTGAATAACAGTTGGTCGTCTGTGGTCGCAAAGGCGCCACTTAGATTAAAGCTTTACTAGTTATCTGGGTGAAATTATTAGGATTTGTGTACATTTTCCTCCATGGGTAAAAGATTGTCGATACTCATTAAAAAAGAAAAAGAAGATTGCTGATACTCGCTAATATATATATATATATATATATATATATATATATATATATATATATATGTATATATGAGTGGAAGGGTGGTGAGTTAAACACAGAGAACAGTTGGAGTTTTATTCACTGACGTTTCGTCCTTACCAGGACATTCTCAAAGTACATACAGTTTCAGAAAATTAACAGCTTATATAACCCATCCTTGCCGAGTTCCCCTCCCTCTATCATCCGTCCTCTACCCTTTTTCATGTGACTCCGACTATGTCACTTCTCCCTCCGTTCTCAATTGTCCTTTTTACCTCCTTGATAATCAGAGTACTTACCGCTCCTGCTAATTTTATAAACCCTTCCCTATGGTTGATGCAGGGGTGGGAAGTAATGTAGGCTGCCTCCACTATATTTCTTTTCTTTTTCTCTAGACCTTTGTGGAGCATCTCTATCTTGTTCCAATCTGGAAGATGACCACATTGGTCTAAATGAACTACTAGCGAGTTGGAGGTTCTGTGAGCTCTGAAGTCATTTTTGTGCTCATATGTCCGTAGCTCCACTGATCTTCCCGTCTCTCCATAATATCCTAACGGACAACCACCGCATGGTATATTGTAAATTGCGGGAAGATCAGTGGAGCTACGGACATATGAGCACAAAAATGACGTCAGAGCTCACAGAACCTCCAACTCGCTAGTAGTTCATTTAGACCAATGTGGTCATCTTCCAGATTGGAACAAGAAATTGTTTCAAGTAAATCTTATTTGATAAGGAATATAATTGAATCGTGTCTCATTAAAAAAACTTTTAATGAAAATCTCAATTTAAGCACTGGTCTTTTTAAACTAGATAATTTTGTTATTAACCAAATTGTAGGACAATGTCCCAAAGCTCCGCGTTAGCCATCTTGTGTGACCTTTTTTCACCTGTGTCAACTTTCACCCATTTTTATTTATTTATTCTTGTTATTATTATTTTCTATTACATATATGCATGCGTGCACATATATATGTATGTATGTATATGTATATATTTATTATTATTTCTATTTTTGTTTCTTTGTAAGACAATCCTTATGTATTTATGTTGAATCACATGTGTCAATTGTCACCCTTCTTATTTCTTGTTATTATCATTTATATTTTGTTTCTTTGTAGGATATTTCTTATGTATTTATGTTGAATGTCCTTTTATCACCTTGTCAATTGTCATCCTTATGTATTTATGCTGAGTGACATTTTATCACCTGTTTCAATTGTTACCCATTTTATTTATTGTTTTTATTTATATTTTTGTTTCTTTGTAAGATAATCCTTACGTATTTACGTTGAGTGACCTCTCCTGTTTTCTATACTATTGTATTTAATTTATACTTTGTTGTGACACTATGTACTTTGAAAATGTCTTAATAGACGAAAACGTTCAGTATTCCGATCTTTAATTTCCTCGTGGTTACAAGCAAAAATCTTTATTCACGTGTTTTATGTGATTACTGTTGCATATATACATATATATATAATATATATATATATATATGTACATATATATTTTTTATATGTGTGCATATATATATATATATATATATATGTATATATATATATATATATATATATATATATATATATATATACAAAATTACTAACACCAATACCTGATTCATAATATGTAAGTGTATATTTCCATAAAGAATGATTCCTCTATGAATGAAGTCTTTATCATTAGGGATATACTGTAGACAGAAGTACGTAACATATAGAACAATGAAAAACATGTTTGTATTGTAGAACGTTTAGGTTAGGCTTGGCTTTCTGCAGGTCCTAACTGATGGGAAATATCTAAAATGCTTTTAGAAGGCCAACACTGAGCGCTGCAAAGCTAACACCTCTGAGTGATTTAGAACAAATCTGTTCTCCAAATCCTATATAAAGAGGAACCGGTATTGTGTTTCAAGTCGATATTTTCATTTCAACAGTAGGGGAAAGGTCAACGTAAGGTCAAACTTTGCAAAAATTTACAAAAGTTTGAGAGAGGTGGAGAGTACACATGGAAAGGCTAAGCCAAGATTAACCCAAATCTGAAAGGTTGAATAAGATTCTTAGGTCTAAAAGAAAAAAAATGAAAAAAGACAAAAAAAAATCGTACATCATCCATGTTCCTGTAATGGTGCCTGGCTTTAGTGTTACATGTACGTATATACATGCATATCTGTTTGGGTGAAGGTCATTCAGAATATACATTACTTCCCAACCCCCGACTCTCAGCTCATGAACACACTACGTTATATTACCTCCCCAAGGGTCACCTCCTCAAAGTTACCTCCCCCAGTGTCAGTATAAACCTTATAAATAACCATGTCAACCAAGCACATAGTTATAGCTGTACTATCACCAAAAGATACAACTCCTGAAGGTGGCCGATTTATGACCGAAAGATGTCTCGAAGAAACAACCATGAATTTCAGAAATCTATTTCTTACCCTGATCAACAAAGACCCAAACATCGTGAATAAAATTGAGAATGCAAATTGAACAATGCTGTAACTGTTGTTTGTTTTACCAGAAAATGATACCTGTGTATCAAATACCTCTTCCTCCTAATAATGATGTGCTCAAATCAGAATACAAACCCTTTTTCAAGGCTTTGAAACCTATTTAGCTCCCCTTCCCTCTATGCACCACGAATACCACGTTTAGGAAGTTCACCCACATAGTCGCCACAGCATTCGGGTCGGGAGAAATACAGTGATCCCCAAGGAAGGCACTGTATTATTACATAGCGGGAGCAACGCAGCGAGGCAGAGCAAGGCACTGCAATATAGTGTTTTGATTCATGAATATATTAAATATTGTTTACATGATTAGGGCATCTGGTCTTTTTCTCTTTTTTTCCAAACTGTGGGACCATAATACGAATACAGAGATCATTATGTTGTAGACTACTTGGTTAGATCATGCTCATCTGATCAAACATGGATCATTATCAGGATCCTCTCTACATTATCTTATTCTGGTACCTAAAATGAATATATTTTAGTGACTGATCAAAGGATTACTTGTAAGACTCAAATATATTAAACAATAAGTTTAACAGTCCACTAATATCCTCCAGGATAGAAAAAAAAAATAATAAAAAAAATAACAGGGTCGAAACTACAAAATTACATTGACAAATATTGTATTCTTAGGTAAGCACCATTCTTATCTATTCTATATAAGCAACCTATACCTTCAACTCAATTCTTACATATTTTGCCAAGACACTAAAATGATTTAATTATTACTTAAGGAGAAGTTTTTCTCTGTTGAATGAGATAAACTATAATTAACCAGAGTGAAACGTTTAAAGTTGACCATCATAGATAAGCTGTTGATGTGGAAAAAACGTGTATGTGTGTGTGCGTGTGTGCGTGCGTGTGTGTGTGTGTGTTTTTGTGTGTGTGTCCGTGTGCGTGCGTGCGTGTGCGTGTGCGTGTGTGTGTGTGTGTGTATGTATGTGTGTGTGTGTATGTGTGTCATCATCACTGTCTCCACCACCATCATCTCCAACATCATTCTCATCACCATCATCACCATCATATCCACGCTCTCCTCCCAGCTCCTATCAAAACCAGCACCACCCCAGCTGTCACCACAAACCATTATGAGCTCGCGTTCTCTGGAAGCGCTTATTTTTGTTCCCTTTGAAGAAAAACCCAAACCGGGAAAGTAAAAGATTTTCGACGCGTTTGAGAAGAGGGTCCTCATTGTATTGCCGTGTACAACACATGACGAAGAAGTAGGTAAGACTCTAACAGAAAGACTGAAGGCTCTCTGCTTTGTGGGAGATGGTGTTGACATAGCACAAGGAATGACTAAGTACAACTAGTTTGTCAAAGACTCAATTCGTCCTACCCTTGCGGCGGGAGTTTGTTTTCTACAGGTCTGACGCTTGGAAGTTCAAATGTGAAGATAAGGTCATGAGGGATCATTGAGACAAAGACATTTACCTCTTAATCTCTAGAGACTTCGACTTTTTTTTCTGAGAAAAACAGATTTTATTTGACTAAACTTAGACCCTTCTCCTCCTCCTCTCCTCCTCCTACTCCTACTCCTCCTCCTCCTCTTCCTTCCCCCCCTTCTTTTTTTCTCTCCCCGTTCCCTCCTTTCCCCTCATTCAATCCCAGCATATGTATCTCAACTTGTACTTGAAAAAGCTGTAATAAGCGAAACGTCGTACAAATAAAGGCTCCGTCCTCATATGGTGTTTAACTTGTCAAGACCCTAATATCTAATGTATTTTTGTACCTCTTCCTAAGATCTACAGTGATATTATTTTTGTTGTTTTCTAAGTAATAATCCAATTAGACATTTTCTACTAATCAATGACTTAAACATGTTATTAGTTATTATTCCAGACACCTAAATCTGACATCATATTTCAGAATTATGTACATATATCTTCTCTTTTTACATTCCTAATATCTTTTCATATACACCAGTTCTCTTACAAAACAATATCATAAAAGCAAAATTAATTTGAAACATTAATAGTAAAAGTTATGTTTACATAGTTTTTATATTGCATGGGATGGCTATGGACTCTATTTTATCAATGTTTCCATCTTATACAAACAAAACTCAATTGAAACAGCAATAAAACATGTTTACATAATTTTCATATGGGTTATTATGAGATGGATAGATGGAGTGCATGCGGAGATGGACAGAAGAGGAATGAATAAAATAACCTGGATGGAAGCAGCTCAGGACCGAAGGGTATGGAGAGGATTACTGTTGGTGGACCAGAATCTATACGAGGTTCAAGATCCAATGGAGTGAGTGAGTGAGTGAGTTGTTATGAACTTAGGTTCTCAGCGTTTCTATACTTGTGGACATAGAGCATTGGTTAGTCTTGTGTGTCTCAAATAGTACATTCTTAACTGGTTATCTAAATAAAAATTATTTCCTGTTGTCGTGGCAATGAAAATATAGTTAAAGCATAATGTCTTGAACTTTATTCAATCTCCATGTAAAAAAAAATGATATATTGAGCTTAGCAAGCTAAAGGTTTCACTCAGTCCTTGAAGAAGAAAACACAAATTTTTCAATGAATCCCTAAGAAAAATTGTTTGGCTTCATGCATACGAGAGCCCTCACACATCGACCTCGAAACTCACCCGAGAATGCAAGAACACAGGAAGGTGGTCCTCGAGGTCTAAGACCACCTCGTTGACATCGAGGCCTTCGAGATCAAGGGTGATGACATAAGACCTACTTTTGTCTTGGTCTTCTTGGTACTGCGTCTCAAGAATGAAGAATAAAAGATTCGGATCCACACGCGCGGAAGGGGCAGGCAGCGGCGACCTCAAAACAGTCAATATATTGACTCAGGATCTATAAAGTGAATGCCAGTCACATTGAAGCGAAAGAAAAGAAAAGAAAAAATAAAATAGAATAAAGTAGACAATATATGTCATACAGTGTGAAAATATATTTTGTGTGCTCAAAAGACATAAAGGTAACCACAGTCATGGGTGGTTAGTGTATTATATATATATATATACATATATATATATATATATATATATATATATATATATATATATATATATATATATATATATATATATATATATATAGGCGGGTGTGTGTGTGTGTGTGTGTGTGTGTGTGTGTGTGTGTGTGTGTGTGTGTGTGTGTGTGTGTGTGTGTGTGTGTGTGTGTGTGTGTGTGTGTGCTCATGTGCGTGTATCTGTGTGTGCATTTGTTTGAGTATGCGCGCACGTGT
>NC_134802.1:30712930-30715430 GCF_046742065.1 Oratosquilla oratoria
CACACACACACACACACACACACACACACACACACACACACACACACACACACACACACACACACACACACACACACACACACACACACACACACACACACACACACACACACACACACCCACACACACACACACACACACACACACACACACACACACACACACACACACACACATATATATATATATATATATGTATATATATATACGTATATATACATATATATATACATATATACATATATATATATATATATACGTAGATATACATACATATATATATATATATATATATATATATATATATATATATATATATATACCGTCTGGGGTATTGGCTGCATGTTATTGTGGCAAAGTAGCATGCAGTTGATACTTTAGGGTCTATATGGGGCGTCCCTACGGACCAGAGCCACACATCATTTTGTCTATGATAGAGGAAATCTCTGTTCATAGAGAAATTATGACACTTTTATACCACGACTGTCTCTCCGTTATGCTGTCCCCCAACTCCTTGTTGCTGTCCTGTACAATTTCTCTGAGTATTCTTTTTCTGTGGTGGGGGAATTCCCTGTGGTGGGGGAAAAGAATACTGTCACCAAGTATTCCCACTTGGATCGTAGGAGGCGAGAAGAAAGGGACGGGGATTGGGACTAGGCATCCTTCTCCTTGTAGCCCCACAGGGGACAATCCTAAAAGAAAAAGTAAAGGCATAAGAGGGTCTGGGAGTTTTCTGACCAGCACCCTAAGGTTTGGGTCTTTTAATGTGCGTGGATGTGGTACAGATGAGAGTAAAAGGGAAGAGATAGGTAGTATGTTTGTGAGAAGAAAGATGGATGTGTTGGCTTTGAGTGAAACTAAGTTGAAAAGTAAGGGTGAGTGTAAGTTTGGGAGTGTAAGTGGGAGGTTATCAGGAGTGACGAGAGTGCGAGGTAGGGAAGGGGTGGCTATTCTAGTAAGTGAAGAGATAGGTAAACGGGTAGTGGAGTGGAAGGAGGTTTCTTCAAGGATAATGTGGATGAAGGTGAAACTGGGAAAAGAGATGTGGGTCTTTGTAATTGCATATTGGCCTGGCAGTGAGAAGGGTGTAGAAGAAAGGGAGGCCTTTTGGATAGATTTAAATGAGTGCACAGAGGATTTAGGGAGATATGTCAATGTAATAGTACCGGGAGACCTTAATGCTAGGGTAGAAAATGGTCCAATTGATGGAGTGGTTGGGAAATGTGGAGTTCCAGGAAAGAGTGGTAGTGGAGAGTTGATGGTGGAAATGTGTCTAGAAAGAGAGTTGATGATAAGCAAATACAGTGTTTCGGAAGAAAGTCAAGTATAAGTACACATGGGAGAGGGTGGTGGATGGAAGGGTGGTAGATAAAGCGTTAATGGATTATGTAGTGGTAAATAGGATTATGATAGGAAGAGTTAAGGATGTACATGTGCTAAGGGGAGAGGGTGGGGGAATATCAGATCAAGGCAAGTTGAGAGTGGAGGATAGATGGAGGAAGAAGAAAGGGACAAAAGATAGGGAGGTGCTTAGAGTGAACTCTTTAAATGAAAAGGAAAAGGAGAAGTAGTACAAGAAGAAGCTGAAGGAGGAGTGAGAGGGAGTGAAGGATAGAGTAGAGCTTGGTGTGGAGGAGGAATGGGGATGGTTCAAGGAGGGAGTCACAAAATGTGCAAAGATGGTGTGTGGAACAAGAAGGACAGGAGGAAATAGAAGGAAGGGTAGTGAATGGTGGGATGAGGAAACAAAGAAGGTTGTAGAAGAGAAGAAGCGAGCTTTCACAGATTGGTTACAAAATAGGACGAGGGAGTCATATGAGAGGTACAAAGAAAAGAAAAGAGAAGTAAAGCAAAAGGTAAAGGAGGCAAAGAGGAGAGCAGATGTGAAATGGGGTAAGAGTATGACAGAAAATTTTGAAAGTAATAAAAAGATGTTTTGTAAAGAAATTAAGAGAGGAAGAGGAGGCGAATCAAGTAGAGAAGAAAAGGTTAAAGGTGCAGATGGAGAGATGATAGTGGAAGAGAAGGCAGTAAGGTGAAGATGAGCAGAATATTTTAGGGAGTTGCTAAATGTGAAAGAGGATAGGGAGGGAAAGATAGCTGCAGTGGGAAATGCTAAAAAAATGACCGTGATGAGTGAGGAAAATGGAGGAGAAATAAGGAAGGATGAAGTGAAGGGAATTGTTAAGATGATGAAAGCAGGTAAGGCACCTGGTCTGGATGGATGCCATTGGTGAGGCACAGTGTGGATTTAGGACAGGTAGAGGTTGTGTAGATCAGATCTTTGTGGTAAGACAGATATGTGAGAAAGCTATAGGAAAGGGAAAGGATGTTTTTTGGGCTTTTATGGATCTGGAAAAGGCTTACGATAGGGTAGACAGAAAGGCACTGTGGGAGGTTATGCAGATATACGGGATAGGAGGAAAGCTTCTGGGAGCTGTCAAGAGTTTTCATGAGAGTAGTAGAGCTTGTGTCAGGATTAGAAATGGAGAGAGTGAGT
>NC_134802.1:30720430-30722930 GCF_046742065.1 Oratosquilla oratoria
GTCAGTCGCAGTCCTGGAGGTAGTCCAGGACACTTAATTCTACTTTTTTATGTGATAACATAGATATGTATTTGTCAGTTGAACTTATTAAGGAGGTAGCATCTAAAAAACTTTTAAAGAGGGCAATAACAATGTAGAATATTATATCGAGTGAAGATATGAAAAATATGAGTCTTGAAGCAAATATAAGGCAAGTGGCTTCCCCTGTATTAATCATATATGATTCAATGGCATGAAATTGAATATTCAGGAGGTATATAAAAAAATGGAGGTCAGTTTGACGAAGACGTCTTGGGAGTAGTTAGGAAAAATATAGTGTAGTGCTATGATTATTAAATTATATCATACTGTATATATATATAGTTAAGACAGTTATAAGGACAAAGAAAATGAGGTAGAATAGAACCTTGTTGTACACTTGACAATACATCTTAAGACAATATAACTGGAAGTAAAGGCAATAAGTGAGTAGTAGAAAGTCTGGATACTGAGAGTGTTGTTATTGCTGTTGGCTCGCCCATAGTGTCAGGTCTCTGCTTGAGATCCTCCAAGCCATACGAGTATATGTTAGGTTAATGGCTGTGTGTTGCCAATACTATGGTCAGTGAATATGTGCCTTATTGTATGTGAGAGCCTGTCAGTGGACAAATTTAGGTTTAAGAAGGAAATAGATAAGAACTGGTTTATCAATACAGTGGTTAACGAATGGAATAGACTTAGTAACAATATATTGAGCGTTGAAACAATCGATTGTTTTAAGTTTAGATAGCTTTATCGATAGGGATGTTTTATGGTAAAGGACATGGAATTGCATAGTGTAGGCCTTATGGTCTCTTGCAGTCTCCTCAGTTCTTATGTTCTTATGTTCATAGGTTACCTCTTGTGTTGCCAATCTTGAATTGATGTGTTTCAAATGTTATGCTGGGCATAGTGGAATGTGCTTAGATACATTATATCTGATCTCTTTAGCCGAGACTCTGGTTGCAGTAAGAGTAAATATTGGAAGTAAAAGACTTGTTAAAAAATAAATAAATCCTTTTGACATGTCTAGTGTAACCGTGCATGCCTCACTGTGGTCGCCAAAGAAGTTGATCAGTTGTCAGTCAAGAAACCATGGAGTTGACCAGTTGAGTGGTCTTTACAGGGACTACATTGGCGATTAGTAAGAAGTTCGAAAACCAAATCATGGAACGGCCGTGAGCGAGCTTCGAATCGGGTACCGCGGAGCGTGAATTCCACACACTACCATGTCCCTAGTTTGAAGTTAGCTCACGACCGTTTCATTTTGAATTACTCCGCTGTTACGAGCGATTCATTCCATACGTTCGTAAATTTTCCGGAAGATTCTTTTTGCTATAAAGTTTTAAAAGCGTATATCTATTATGAAAGATAAAAACAAAGCAACAGACCTAAGGACCGTATTTTGAAAAAAAAAAAAAAAACAAGCGCCTGGTACTTCGTTGCCTGGTAATCATTTTGAAGATGTTTTCACTTTTTTGTTTGACTATTATGCAACTTTTACTGGATAAGAAACATTTTCTAGTCTTGGGATGAATAATCGCTATTGTCTAGCAGTGACAAAATAGATAAAGAAACATTTGATCGTATTTTCATGTAGTACGTTATGTGTGAGCACAATTTGACGCAGCCCGAAGGGATTTCTCCCCGTCTTCTCCTTTTATGCATGGGGGGACGGAGAGGGGGGTCGCCGATTTAATGAAGCGGCCTTGTTGTGGATGTGCTGTGTCTTGCGACACTGCTTCTGACCCAGGGCAGTGGACATGGTGCAGGGATGACCCGTCATCCAGGAGGTGCTAAGATAAGAGGGAGGGTGGAGGTGTGTGAAGTGTATTCAGGAATGAAATGGGTGGGAATGAATTTATGCCTTTTCCTTTTTGGCTACCTCTATTGTATGGGGGAAAAAGACTTGGTATATGTATGTACGTTCGGCAATCTAACGCGCAGCCCTACGAGACGATTTTTCTTACAGCGCATACCCAAGAAACTAACACAGATTCATAACTTCATAGAATGAAGGAAGGGGA
Organism: Oratosquilla oratoria; assembly: GCF_046742065.1. Classification (NCBI taxonomy): domain Eukaryota; kingdom Metazoa; phylum Arthropoda; class Malacostraca; order Stomatopoda; family Squillidae; genus Oratosquilla; species Oratosquilla oratoria. Next base: position 30,722,476 of record NC_134802.1, read on the forward strand.
AGAGTAAGGAAGACTAGGAGTAACTCTATAAAATTCTATAGGTAGGTATTGCCCTTAAATGACCTTATTCTAGCTAACACAAAGCAATCTTAGTCATCTAAAAGACACCATACTGAGGATATTACGGACTAAATGGATATTCTTTGAATAATTAAATTGGGACACTTCGACCTTCAATGGGTTGAGAATCACAGATTCTTAATTAATTGGATGCAGTAATCAGAGAGTAGGCATTGCCCTCCCCCCTAAATATATATATATATATATATATATATATATATATATATATATATATATATATATATATGTATATATATATATATATATATATATATATATATACATATATATACATATATATATATATATATATATATCTATATATATATATATATATATATATATATATAAATCTAGCTAACACAAATAATTGTTAATCATCTGAGGGGCACTAT
>NC_134802.1:30730430-30737930 GCF_046742065.1 Oratosquilla oratoria
AAACGAACAAAAAACACATTATAAACGAACAAAAAAGGAAATAAAAACAAACAAAAAGGACATGATTAACGAATATAAAGAATATTACAAACCAATAAGTAGGACATGATAACGTAATAAAAAATGTTCATTACAAAGGACTACAGAAGATTATAAACGGGCTTATAAGGAAAGTACAAAAGGGGTCAAATAGGACATTACAAAGGAGCTAAAGAGGATTTATAAGGTCATCCTTAACCACAGTGAATTTTTTCGACCGAAATTCAAATAGATTGTCTATTGGGAAATTGTCAAAATCAGAAATCTTCATCACTAGGAACAAAGATTAATATGAAGAAAGTTTTGAATATCTACACTTATGAATGTGATGGATTTCCAACATAGAAAAATAAACAAACACAAAATTAAGCAAAAGGGAATGAATGATTAAACATACAAGAAAATGAAAAAATCATAGATAGATAAATCAACAGAGAAGTAAATGAAATAAAAGCAATTGAGTTGTTACGAAAATGCTTATACAAATGAATACATAGAAAAAATTTAATTCTAAGTAAGAAATTAAACAATTGCATACATATGCAAATAAATAATGCACAGAAAAAATGATGAAATTAACAATAAAAAACAAGTTAATGAGCCGTATTCATAAAAATGAAGGATATCCTTGCAAGTATAAGGTAGAAGTATAAGGTAATGCTCTCAAGCAAAATGTAGAAGTATAAGCATATCCTTCTTTCCATATTCATAATGATTACCTTATACTTGGGAGGATATCCTCCAAGCAGAAGTAAAAGAATGACTCGTGTTTAAGGAGCGCCGGGTTACATAGTTACATGTTTGAACGTGTCGTAACTCGTAAGATTTCTGATGTGATGTTCCTGTTTCCCCGTACACGAGTTTACTATTGCGTTGGTGGTTGCTGAGTGGAGGTGTGTGGTGATTGCTCTCCTACATTATTTCAGGTAACATTATAAGCATGGCAAAATTACTAAATACAATATAAATAAGAAAATATAAAAGAAAACTTTATCCATTCATTCACATGAGCAATTATGCTATCAACTACTGCTTTCACAGTCCGTGATACCGTAGCTTCATTCTCTGGACAGATGACAAGGCGCCTCCCCGAGTTTCTTCATTGGTGCCTAAAAATCTGTCCGCAAGCCACTGTACATTTTGTTCTTCAAAACGGAATAACATCTTAAAATTACGATCAGGTGTAGGTAAACGGTGCATGTAATCTTTAACATGCCTCACACCCACAAACTCTGCCATCGTGCTGAGAGTTGAACAAAACAATCTTTCACTTCTAACTGTAGTCTGCTACTGACCAGACTCAGCCTTCTTGAAGCATATGCTCTTTATTTGAAGTAAAGGGTCTTGTTTATGTATAACCATTTACTTTTATGTGATTATAAGGTTATGCTTTTGCTCGACAAGTAAAAGGTTTTGCTTGAATTATGAATACAAGTAGAAGGATTTCCTTTATATTTTGCAAGTATAAGCATATCCTTTTCTTTATGAATACGGCCCAATGTTTAGTTGAAACATATTACTCTGAGTGAGAGCGTTTGATTTAGAATGTAGTCCCAACGCTTCTCTTTCTCTCATCTTTTATTTCACAAGGTCAATTGACAGGTCAACAACATCACATCTCTATTTTTCTTACAGATATATGTATACATATACATATCCATATGTAATTACATACATACATACATACATACATACATACATACATACATACATACATACATACATACATACATACATACATACATACATACATACATACATACATACATGCATGCATGCATGCATACATACATACATACATACATACATACATACATACATACATACATACTGTAACGTAATATTAGATATTACGTCATATGTGTAATTATGTTATAGAATTGTGTTCCTTTGTATTACATAACTATGTACATATTTCTTGTCTATGTATGTATTGTAACAATGTTAAGTAGTAACGCCCGTCCACTATATGTAATCTTGCCTACGTGCGGAGAAAGGTGCGCACTCTTGTAGAACAAACAGACAAGCGAAATCCTGAATAGTTCGGAGCGCACAGATTTGACAGTTACTAAATAAGTAGATTGTTCAAGCGAGTCGAGGGTCTTAAAACTACCCATGTTGACGTGTGTTAACTTACCCTCCTCCCCCCTTTGCGCTCACCCGCACCCTTCACCGGAAGTATCCCGCTTCCGGTCCAATGGTATATAAGCGGTGGAAATCACTCACACCTTGTCATTTCCCGCATATTGATCTCTTGATAAAAATACAAGTTTGGACTCATGAGACGATTGGTGGGAAGTGATCACCCTTTTTGCCTACATTACGTGTCTTATACATTGCATTGCATTATACTTATATTTGTACTTATTACTTATTTTGATACATGTTCCTGATCTCTTTGTACTTAGATAGTACCATATTGTATACGTATCTTGTGTTTCTTATTTGAACGATACTTTCCATATTCTTATAATCATGTAACGGTCCCATTGACCCACCTGCCCATTCTCTTTTGTGTTGATTGCCTGTAAATATTTTCCATATTAATAATTTCGTTTACTAGTTTTATCGCTAGTTTAATATTCCTTTCCTGGAATCTTCTTTGTTACCTTTACTTCTAGTCTTACGAATTATCTAGGCCCTGACCAGATAATTCAGTCCTACAGTGGCTTCTAGAAGTGAGCTGGTTCTTAAGCACTTATCCGTTATACGTAACGTCTCTTCACATAACCAGCCCCGTCCCGTAACAAAGTGGCGACCCTTGCCAAGGATATTTTATCAGGTATTTAACACATTCTTTTAGAGATGGATGATATAATTCAAGAATTCGTTCAAAATCCCAAGGTAAGTTTCTTAAAGAAACAAACTAAAGACACTTTGATAGAAATAGGCAAGCACTTTGGAGTAGACATTGATACAAGTTTGCGAAAGAAAAAATTACTTCAGGAACTCGTTGAAAATCTGATCGAAGATGAGATCTTATCTCCAGAAGAGATTACAGCTATACAAATTCCTTCAAACAGGTTAGAAATAGAGGCACGACTAACCGAACTTAAGATTAAGGAGATTGAATTAAAGGTCAGGAGAGTAGAAATTGAGGAGGAAGCTAAATTGAAACAAATGCAAATTGAGGCAGAACTTAAAGCTAAAGAGGAGGAAACTAAACTGAAACAAATGAAAATTGAGGCAGAATTTAAAGCTAGAGAAGAGGAAGCTAAAGTGAAACAAGTAGCTAAAGAGGACGAAACTAAAATCAAATTGGCAGAATTTAAAGCTAGAGAAGAGGAAGCTAAAGTGAAACAAATAGCAAGAGAGGACGAAACTAAAGTCAAATTGGCAGAGTTAGAATTAAAGAAGGCAGAAGTAGAAGCTAGGATTGTTGATAGACAACCCGTAGTTCAGGAAGGTCATATAGATATTTCCAAGTATGTAAAACTTTTACCCCAATTTTCAGAAGGAGAGCCAGAAATTTTCTTTCTTCAGTGGGAAAAATTGGCGCAACAGTTACAAATCCCTAAAGAAAATTGGCCATTAATCATTCAAACACAATTTAAGGGTAAGGCTCAGCAAATTTATACTTCTCTTTCAGAAGCAGAAAGCGAGTATGAAAATATGAAAGCTTGTATTTTAAAAGCTTATGAACTAATACCAGAGGCCTATAGACAGAAATTCCGTAATTATAGGAAAACACCTCAGTTAACATACGTAGAATATGCGGCTCAACAAGAGAGGTTATTCAATAGGTGGTGTTTGGCTAGTGAAACAGACACCTTAGATAGACTTAAACAGTTGATTTTATTGGAGCAGTTTAAGAATACCTTAGAGACAGATCTTAGGATTTTTATAGATGATCATGTTCCCGAAACTTTAACTAAAGCTGCTGTATTGGCTGATGAGTTCACACTAAATCATAAACCTAAGTCAAGACAAATGGAATCCCAAAAGTCAAAGTCATATATTCCAGATTCAACAAAATACTCTGATCCTTGGTCCCCAAAGAAACCCTTTGAAAATCAGTCTAGCCCATCACATTCCAGTTACAGGTCTGATTTCAACCAATATCCTCCAAACCAACCTTGGCAAAGAATGGAAAGGTTTAAGACTAATCCCCCTGTAACTTGTTCATATTGTAAAAAGGCTGGCCATCACATTTCAAATTGCAGAAAGAGACTGACTCCCTCATTCTCCAATAAGACACCAACTCTTGTAAGTAATATAAAATCAGATGATTCAAAATCCTCTATTCAGGATACACTACCAAAGAAGCCGGTATTGTCAAGTAATGTAGAACCACCCTCATCAGATCATGATCCTTGTTTCAAACCATTTGTATCTTCAGGAACTATATCTCATAGTAGTAGTTCACAACAATATCCTATTTCCATACTCCGAGACACAGGAGCAAAGCAAAGTCTGATTTTAAATTCTGTCTTGCAGAATCAGGGTGAGTCATATACAGGTTATGATATATTGATAGAAGGAGTTGGAGGAATTGTAAAATGTCCATTACATAATGTTTTCTTGCGGTCTGATTTAACAACCGGAATGGTTAAAGTAGCAGTAGTAGACTCTCTTCCCATAGTAGGAATATCCTTATTGTTGGCCAATGACATCGCTGGAAGCAAAGTCATTTCTCCCTTAATAACAAATAACCCTAAGACCTCAGTAGAACCTTCAGATAACTTACAGTTGTTTCCCGCTTGTGCTGTAACCAGATCTCAGTACAAGAAATCTGAAGAGGAGACCTATAATTTAGAATCCCTATTCTCCCAAACTGACCCATCTTCTTCTTCACCAGTTTCTCTATCTAGAGCAGAATTAATCAAAGAACAGAAGTCAGATCCTTCTCTTAAAAATTTGTACGAGTTTGTTTCATCTCCAGAAGAAGTTGAAAATATGTCACGAGGTTTCTATATAGAAAACGGAGTCCTAATGCGAAAATGGAGAGCATCCACCGCAACCGCTGACCAGCCATGGCAAGTAAGGAATCAAATAGTCCTCCCTCTTGGTTTCAGGAATAATGTTCTAAGATTGGCTCATGATACTCCCTTAGCAGGTCACTTAGGGGTAAGAAAGACCTTGTTCAACATAACCCAACATTTCCATTGGCCCACGGTTGTCAAAGATGTTGCCCAATATTGTAAAACATGTCATACATGTCAACTTGTAGGTAAGCCCAACCAGAAAATTGTAGAAGCTCCACTCCATCCCATTCCTGTAATGGAAGAGCCATTTAAAAAAAATTCTTATTGACTGTGTAGGACCTTTACCTCCTTCAAGTAAAGGAAATCAGTACATTCTCACAATCATGTGTATGAACACTCGTTTTCCAGAAGCAATTCCTTTGAAAAATATTAAAGCTCAAAACATAATCAGAGAAATGTTGAAATATTTCACTATGGTAGGATTTCCCAAGAACATTCAAAGTGATCAAGAAAGTAATTTTCTTTCCAACAAGTTTAGAGAAACTCTTGTAACACTAGGTATAAATCATGTAACTTCCTCCGCCTATCATCCTCAATCACAAGGTGCTCTAGAGCGCTTTCACCAAACGCTCAAGACAATGTTAAGAATCTTCTGTGCTGAGAACACTCGAAATTGGGAAGACGGACTCCCCTTTTTGTTGTTCGCCACCCGAACAACAATTCAAGAAAGCCTTGGATTCAGCCCGTCAGAATTAGTCTTCGGTCATGAAGTCCGTGGTCCCCTAAAGATACTTCATGAACAATGGATGAAAGAAGAACCACCAGTTCCTTCTTTGAAATACGTGTCCCAGGTCACCGAGAAGTTGTTAGAAGCTTGGAAGTTGGCAAGAGAGAACTTGACGAATGCTCAACGAGTAATGAAAGGTCGGTATGATAAAGATTCTAAACTTAGAACTTTCTCTCCAGGAGATCAAGTGTTACTTTATATTCCTATACCAGGAGATCCATTGCAGGCTAAATACAAAGGACCATATGAAGTCTTGTCCAGAGCTAGTGATCTCGACTACATAATCAAAACTCCAGACAGAAGAAAGAGTTCCCGTCTGTCACATAAATACCTTAAAACCTTATTATTCCAGAGATTCAATTCCAGCTTGCAGCTCTACCACAATAGAATCGGAAGAGCCTCCTGATAACCTGCCTAATCCTCCTGAGATTCCCTTGAAAAAACTTTCAGATACTACAAAGTCTTCAGATAAAAGTAGGACACTTATCTGAGAAACAAGGTAAAGACATTCTTTCTCTCTTAAGAAGTTTTCCAAAATTATTTCTAGATTCCCCAAGATTCACTTCTTTGATAGAACATGAAATAATTCTAGACTCGCCAAGAGCTATCAAACAAGCCCCTTATAGAGTCAATCCAAAAAAGAAGGAGTTCATAAAAGCAGAAATAAACACTCTGCTTCAACAGGGAATAATTGAACCCTCCAGTAGTCCTTGGGCATCTCCTTGCATTCTTGTCCCTAAATCTGACAATTCTTATCGCCTGTGCATTGACTACAGGAAAATCAATGCCCATACTAAGGCCGATGCTTTTCCTATCCCTAGGATAGATGATATCATAGACAGTCTAGGAACTGCCAAGTATGTATCCAAGTTGGATATGTTAAGGGGATACTATCAAATCCCGGTACACCCTCGCTCAAGAGAAGTTACCGCTTTCATTACGGAAGAGGGATTGTTTCAATTCCGAGCAATGCCATTTGGGCTTAAAAATGCCCCTGCCACTTACCAAAGAATGATAAGTAATCTTGTTGCAGGATTGCCAGGAGTAAAAAACTTATCTAGATGATGTGATAATATTTAGTCAGTCTTGGACAGAACACATTGAACACTTAAATAATTTCTTTTATAGAGCAGACCAAGCAAAACCTTACCATCAATTTGTCCAAATGTGATTTCGGACATACACAGGTCCCCTATTTGGGATTTAAAGTTGGAAATTCCCAAGTGTTTCCAATAGACGCCAAGATAAAAGCCATCAATGATGTACCAACACCCACTAATCGTAGAGAGGTACGTCGTTTCCTTGGAATGAGTGGCTATTATCGCCGTTTTTGTCCAAATTTTTCAGATGTAGCAGAACCGTTGACTGACCTGTTGAGAAAAGACCACGACTTCGTGTGGACACCTACCTGTGAGACGGCCTTCAAAAACCTGAAGTCCCTTCTCACTAACGCACCAGTTCTAAGGGCACCCGATTTCCAACGACCCTTTCTTCTGCAAGTCGACGCCAGCGACACCGGTATCGGTGCCGCCCTCTTGCAAGAACACAATGAAGTTCTTCACGCTATCGCCTACTACAGCAAGAAACTGTCCCCTGCGCAGAAGAACTACTCAACAATTGAGAAGGAGACGCTCGCTTTGTTCCAGGACATTATCCACTTCGAAGTCTACCTGTGTTCCTCAACTACCATTATATTATATTCTGATCACAACACATTAAAGTTCCTACAGACTATGAAAAACAATAATA
>NC_134802.1:30742930-30745430 GCF_046742065.1 Oratosquilla oratoria
TCTGGTCACCAGTCTACGTCCCGAAAAAATAAAACTAACCAATGTAGACATTTTTAAGTAACTTAGAAAATTATATTATAATAATCACTCTCTTACCCTTGATGATAATTATATTCTGATCTAATTTTTTTTTTTTTTAGAAAGTATAAGAACTTAAGTATCAGGTGATTATTTCTAGAATTAATTACACTTGCTTAGAATATATTGAATGAATATAGAAGTTAGACTGCACTAGGAAAGATATAGAACGTGAGTGTACCTAATAAAGTTTTCTAGAGTTGTAATGAAATTTGCGTTTAGTATTATTATATTTGTTGTGTTATTGTATTACTGTATTAATTCATTTAGTATTTATGATACAATAGTAGTAATGTAAACAGATTAAGTGAAATTCTTATATACACTATTTACCACTCAGAACTATCCTCATTATAATTGGAAAATAAATATTCAAAGTGTAACTGATGTACTTTTAGTGTGCTGTTGTACCTAGTAAATTGTGCTAGACAGACATTTAGTGCACTAGTACAGTTGAAAGTATAATATTTAGTTAGGAAATGCCCAAGTAAGATGCTGAACTGCCTGTCAGCTGGTTAATTTGGTTTTCAGTTTTGGCTGTTTGTGCAATTATTCAATTTATATTTTCCTGAAGGGGAGCTCCTTATAGACTAAAAAGGTCTCTTGCAAGCACATTATACAATTGCTATTGTAATCTATCAATATCATATAAATATAGAAAATTCCCATTATATTGCACAGATTACAACATAACTTATACATTGACAGAATATAATTTCCGAAATTCACTTCGTTCTTCACGAGTAAAGTATAGGTCAACTGGTGCTCTTCAACAAACTCCCCATTACGTTCCACGTGAGGACAGATTCATGTTTTGATCAAAGATCCGAATGTTACCCCCGCTCATGCAACGGACCTCTGGCCCCGTTGCATTTCACCAGGTTTGATTTGGCATGCGGCGATTTGGCACACGTGGATTTTCTCCTCTTTTCGGAGCACACGCACAGAATAATGGTGGCTATTCCGTAACCTTTGATCAGTACACATGAAATCCTTTCTTCGATAAGAAGTGAGATGGAGGTTATATTGAGATTTTCCTGAGTCATTCCCTGCGTGACCAATGTCAGAGCTTGATTTGTATGTGTGTGTGTGTGTGTATATATATATATATATATATATATATATATATATATATATATATATATATATATATATATGTATATAAGAACACGGGTACATGTGTTCAATTATGCAAAGTAGACCACTTGGAAAAAGAAACTTACAAAGCAGAGCACTTTCGTATATTACATCTTCAGTGCAAAAAGTACCTTTTGCACTGAAGATGTAATATACGAAAGCGCTCTGCTTCGTTAGTTTATTTTTCCAAGTGGTCTACTTTGCATATTTATATATACATACATACATATATATATATATATATATATTATAATATATATTTATATAAATATATATATATTTATTTATATACATATATATATATATATATATATGTATATATATATATATATATATACACACACACATATATATATACAGTATATGCATATATATATATATATAAATATATATAAATATGTACATATACATATACATATACATAGACATATATATAGACAGATACATATACATAGACATATACACATACATATACATATACATAGACATATACACATACATATACATATACATATACATATACATATACATATACATATACATATACATATACATATACATATACATATACATATACATATACATATAGATTTACATATACATATACATGATGCATGATGATTAATCCTTACCCTACTTAGACGTATTTATAAAGCCAGTCGATAACAAATTCGTGACTTCAGTTCACGTCAAAGAAACAAATTAAGGAAGTTGCCTGAACGCTGAAGGAGAATGTCCCACCTCTTGTATAAGAAGTATTATCCGTTCATATGTGAACAGAGCATTCACTCATTGTTCTACATGGCCCCTACTCCATCAAGAGCTTGAACGACTACAGCAAGTCCTAATGAACAATGTTTTTTTAACAAGGACGTCCAGTCTAATAATATGCAAAAATGGACGCATAACTCATCAATCAACTCCAACGTATGCCAAATTCTATTTACTATATTTTTACTTTTTTTTTGGGGGGGGGAGGCGTAGGACTATTTCTTCAAATTTTAATGAATTTTTTTTTTAATTTGTAGGAATTTTACCAAGACACAAATATGAAATGTGAGTTTTGCACTTAAAAAGTGTTAAAACAAAAGGAACACTCACAAAAGGCGCAAGATAGATTTGTTACCTTCATTTTGTATATTTTTAGTATTATACGTTCTTATTGAGATAACCTAAACTATCCCAACCTAGTCTAACTTAACCTAACCTAATCTAACCTAAGCTATCCTAACCTAATTTAATCTAACCTAACTTAACCTAACCTCACCTAACCTAACTTAACCTA
>NC_134802.1:30750430-30754622 GCF_046742065.1 Oratosquilla oratoria
CATGTACGTACATATGTATGTAGGTATGATCCTAAGGTATAATAACTGAACAAAGCCTTTGAATTGTTATGCTCAGACTCAGAATACAAACTCTATACAGTATATAAGCCTCAGAAGAATGAAGAAGGTCACACGGTGAAGATGAACTCACAGTTTTCAAAAATCTATTTTTGGTTAAAAGAAATGAATGAACTAATGGGAGTGTAATGATGAACATGTCCTTATTCTGCTCTATAATATCCCCTCAAATAACAGATCTTTCCAAACATTTTCTCCTAATCTTTTTTATTTTCATATTTGATGAACTTTGTCTTGTTCTCGTTCATTAGGCTGTTGATGTTATCGTGGTGTGTTAGTAATGGCATTCTATCGAATATTATAACCAGGACAATTTTTTTTTTTTTTTGTACGGTCAGGTGTAGTACAATGGTAACGTTCTTGCTATGTGGTAAGCAGTCGTACATGGCTGAGATCGAGTCCAAATAGCGGAGCTTCTTTAGGTTAAATATGTTTTGATTTTGGGTTTACGTGATTCTTTGATGATATAAGACTTGTTATATCGCTGCCGTGGAGACTTGTAAATATTAACTCTGTCTTCCTTGCCCCTTTTTTCTTTTCATTTTATGATTTTTTTCTGCGGATTTCTGTGGGCGTTTCGTTTGTGCATTTTTTGTCCCTTTTCTAGTTCCTTGAAATATGTAAACTGATAAAGAAAAGTGACAATATCTATGATGAAAATCGAAGTTCTATTACAATAGGAACTAGACTTTGAATTGACGGTTTCCTTATTATCCATTTTTTGTTTCCATCTCTTTCTCTGTCTCGCTTTTTATTTTTCTCTATTTTGATATTGTTCTCTCTCTCTCTCTCTCTCTCTCTCTCTCTCCTTCTCTTCCTCTGTTTTAAAGCAAAATTTCACCTTTAAATTATGGACCACAAAAGAAAGAAGTCGTGTCTGACACAATATATTTATTTTTATCACACTCTTGAAGAAAGGTCGACTTAAACAAAGTTTGAATTCAGAAATCTTGTGTTTCATTCAACCCTGGAATAAGGGGAATCAAGGCCTAGAACACCTGTGTCTTCATATACATGTGAATGGGAAGCATTTGAATCTAAGTGTGTGTTACCTTTTTCCAGGCGCATGCGTGACTGATGAGATCGCATGTCAAACGTCGTTTATTAGGTAGTTTAACGCGTGTTGTAAGAATGTTTCCTTTCCATCTCATTTCGCGGGAGCATAAGCAGAAGAAAAAATGTGAGTTTATCATGAAAATGTATTATAATTCATATGTTTGAGTACACAAATTCATTTTATTTCGATTCCGTAGGAATGAATGTTTATAGTGTTGAGTGAAAGATGCTGGAAATTGTTTTAAGAGGGAATTAAATCATTATCAATAACGCTATAATTCATTCGGCAGTATATAAAACTCATGGCTTCACAGTTCATATCAATGATTAATGTTCGTATCATCAGGTATAAGAATTTAAAAAAATATTTCTTATTTCAATATCATGAATCTATATCTGTTGTGAATTTATTCTAGATAAGAAAAAAAAATAAAGCGAAAATAAATTATTTTCATGTTTTCAAACAATAGTATTTACAATCACACAAGGTGATAAAACATTTATAACTTTATTCGCATCCATTATTCAACTAACCATATTGCTTTCAGTTCACTTTTAACAAATACATACATACATATATATGTAAATGTGAATGTATATATATATATATATATATATATATATATATATACTGTATATATATGTATATACATATATATATGTATGTATATATAATGTATATACAAATATATCTATCTATCTATCTATCTATCTCTCTCTCTTTCTCTCTCTCTCTCTCTCTATATCTATATATACACACATATATATATATATACATATATATATATATATGTATATTATACACATATATATATACATATATATGTATATATATATATATATATATATATATATATATATATATATATATATGTCATTTTTGTGACATTCTTTTCCGTTTGATCTAATTCTAATTCACGCTGTTTTTCTTTGTATTGGGTTCAGCAGATGTTCTTCTTAAATGAAGGATGGATCCTATTAAAATTAGAATTATTTAAAGTAAAATAAAGCAAATCTCGCATAAAAAGGAAAAGTTACTACACAAAGAAATAATCTATTTTTCCATATTTTCTTTTCTTTTCTTTTCTTTGACATAGTATATATCGTGTCTTTGCTCTTAACCTAAATGCACTAAATTGATCTTTTACCAGCTGTAAGTAGATCTATCTTTTCTCATAACGTGATTGACATTGTGTTACCCTTTCCTTCTTATATCCTTCTTAAGACGGCATATATCTTCTTTTCTTTATCATCGTTTTACTAATTCTAGAATCGAAGCCCTTTTTTTTTTTTTTTTTTTTTTTTTTTTCATCGTTTTACCAATTCCAGAATCGAAGTCCCTTCTTTTTTTCAAGACACGAATAACTTTTCCTTCAACATTCTTCCTTCTTCCTCTATTGACACCCCTCAGGCCACTTACAATCCATTAGCTGTAATTCCATAACAAATTCTTTTTCATCTCACATTTTACGTTTTCTTTTGTTTTTTGCCTTGTTTTATCTTTCCCTCCGGGTTCAAAACGTTATTCAGATTTTTATCAGTGTCTTGTACGTTTCTTATCGTAGATAAGAAAATATTTTAGGTTGTAATTTTTTTTTTTTTGTTTTTTAACGTTCCTCAGATTATTCTGTGTCTTGTACGTTTCTTATCGTAGATAAGAAAATATTTTAGGTTGTAATTTGTTTATGTTTTTTTTAACGTTATTCAGATTTTTCTCAGTGTCTTGTACGTTTCTTATCGTAGATAAGAAAATATTTTAGGTTGTAATTTTTTTATGTATTTTTTTTAACGTTACTCAGATTATTCTCAGTGTCTTATACGTTTCTCATCGTAGATAAGAAAATATTTTAGGTTGTAATTTTTTTCATGTTTTTTTAACGTTACTCAGATTATTCTCAGTGTCTTGTACGTTTCTTATCGTAGATAAGAAAATATTTTAGGTTTTAATTTTTTTATGTTTTTTTTAACGTTACTCAGATTATTCTCAGTGTCTTGTACGTGTCTTATCGTAGATAAGAAAATATTTTAGGTTGTAATTTTTTTTGTTTTTTTTTGACGTAGGTAAGAAAAGTCATCAGGTTATTATCGCTATCATTAGATTTCTTATCGTACTTGAGGCCAACCCCTCAACATATTTTGACATATGTCACGTATATAAAAAAATAGATTCTTAAAAAAAAAAAAATCTTACGCTTTATCTTCGTAATCTCCAGTTTATCCCCTTTATTCTCCTCCTTCTCCTCCTCCCCCTCCTCCTCCTCTCCCCTTCTTCTTCTTGCACCTTATTATCTTCCTCTTTCAATCTTACTATCTTTTTTCTTCACCTCTTCTTTTCTCTACTTCCCATCCTCCTCTTCCTCCTCTTCCTTCTCTTCCTCCTCTTCCTCTTCCACCTCTTGCTCCTTACCATATTCCTTATTCCCCCTCTCCGTCGCCTCCTTTCCCTATGTTCCATCTTCCTCCTTCTCCTCCTCCTACTCCTCTTCCTTCTCTCTTTCTCTCTCTTCCTCAACTTCTCTCACTACCTCCTCTTCCTTCACATCTCTCTCTTCTTTCTATTTCTCTTTCTTCCCCTGCTCTTTATTTTCATCACCTTCCTCTTCCTCTCTTTTGATTTCCTAAATCTATCATTCTCTTCTTCTTATTTCTGCTCCTCTTTTTCTCTCTTCCTCTCTTCACTACCCTCTGCTTCCTTCTCTTTTTCCTCATTTTTGTCTCTACCCTACTAATAGTCTTAGTACTATTCTTCGTCTTTCTCTTCCTCCTCTTCTCCGCCATTTCTTTCTCTTCCTCCTCGTCTTCTAGCTCCCTCTCTTTTCCTCCATCATAATCTCCTAGACTTCCTCTCCTCCTTCTCCTTCTCCTCCTCCTCCTCCTCCTCCTCCTTCCTCTCCTCCTTCCACTCCTCCTCTCCTCCTCCTCAAGTTTTTCTCCTCCCCCATCCTCCTCCTCCTCACACCTCCTCTCTCTTCCTCTTCCTTCTCCTACAACTAACACCACCATCGCACCCTTTCTCTTTCTCAAACTCCTCCCTTGTCATTCAACAATCATACATCCC
>NC_134802.1:30767622-30785122 GCF_046742065.1 Oratosquilla oratoria
GAATATATACAATTCCATTATTAACACACAAATGTTGAACAGGCTGGGAAACTTAATAACTAAGGCATATGAGCTATACATGTATATATACTTTGGATGTACAATGATCTTCTTCACGTTAAAGAGTTCACCACTTCTCAGGTGGGTTGACCCCAGTTGCACTTGGAAGGTAGTAACATTCACACTGAAAATAAACAAAGAATTGACTGAATGAATAGATATATAGGTAAGGGATAATAACAAATAGAATAGACAAATGTTTTAATTAAATAATAGATGATAGATAGATCAATAAATGGATAAATAAATAAATGAATAAATAAATAATTAATAAGTAGGTAAATGAATAGATAATAAATGAATAAATACATAGGTAAATAAATGATTAAACAGATAAATGAATATATATACATAGATATACCAAAGGCTTTTTCACCCTTACAAGGGAAGTAGCCAAAAAAAAAAAAAAAAAGACATGAAACTCCCACCCATTCCATCTCCACATACTCCACTCCCATCCACCCCCTCTCTCCCTCTTATCTTGGCTCCTCTTGGATGACGGATCATCCCTGCATCCCGCCCACTGACCTGAGTCAGAAGCAATGTCGCAAGACACAGGATATCCACAGCAAGGCCGCTTCATTAAATCGGCGACCCCCCTCCTCAGTCCCCTCATGCAGAAATGAGGAAGGCGGGGAGAAATCCCTTCGGGTTGCGTCAATTTATCTTTTACACATATTCCCTCACCCCCATCCCCCACCCACTCCCTTTCATGCATCACAGCATCATCCATACACATCCATTCTCCATTCACCCCTATCTTCTGTCTTCTCCCGTCCTTCCTCAACAGACATTCCTCTCTTTCCCAATGCCCTTTTTACCCCATCTATCCATCTCATCCTTGATCGCCCCCTCATGTTCACTCCATCCACCTCTGCCTTCCACACCTCTTTTACTAATCTTTCTTCACTCATTCTTTCCATGTGTCCAAATAATCCCAATATTCTTTCATCAACCCTATCTCCCAACTCCCTTTCCACCTCTGTTCTCCTCCTCACCTCCTTGTTTCTCACCCTATCCAGTCTAGTAACCCCTTCTATACTTCTCAGGCACCTCATCTCAAACACATTTAAACTTTTCCTCTCTTATATTCCATGTCTCTCCCCCATATAGTGCTAGTGGCACAACCAACCCTTCATACAATCTCTTCTAAGCATCCATTCCAAATGTTTATTTCTCATTACACTTTTTAATCCCCCAAGGCATTGCTTCTCTCAATCTACATTCTACTTCCACCTCCACTCCCTTTCCCCCCACATTCGAACCCAAGTATCTAAAACTATCCACTTCTTCCAGTCCTTCTCCCTTAATACTCACTTCCAATCTGCTGCCACTTTCTTCCCTTGTATATCTCATCACCTTCTTTTTACCCACATTTATCTTTAACTTTTTTCTTTCGTACATCGTCTCAAAATATGTCACTAACTTCCTCACTCCCTCCTATGATTCTGATACAACCGCAGTGTCGTCAGCAAACAACAAATGGCTTATCTCCCACTTTCCATATTTTTTTAACCATCTCCAATCCCCGACCCATTACCCTTGCATTTTTTTAATTCACCTCTCGCACCACCCTATCAATGTATAGATTAGACAGCCAATCCGGCATAACACACGCCTGGCGAAGTCTCACCTTTACCTCAAACCAATATCTCCATTTCTGATTCTAACACATGCTCTACTACTCTTGTAAAAACTCTTGACTGCTCATGAAAGTTTTCCTCCTATCCTATATATCTGTAATACCTCCTACAATGCCTTCCTGTCTACCCTGTCATAAGCCTTTTCCAAAACCATTAAGGCCCCAAAAAACCCTGACCTTTTCCTAAAGCTTCCTCACATATCTGTCGTACTACAAAAATCTAATCAACGCAAACCCTACCTGTCCTAAACCCACCACACTGCTTCTCACCAATTACTCTCTCTGTTCCTCTCCTAATCCTCTCAATCAAAACCCTCCCATAAGCCTTCCCAACTACACTCAACAAACTGATCACTCTGAAACTACTATACTCACACTTGTCCCCTTTTCCCTTGTAAAGTGCAACTATACAGGCACTCCTCCAGTCCTCCGGCACTATACCCCCTCTTAAACAAACATTCAAACATTAAGTAACCTTACCAGCCAGTCCACCATCACTTTTTTTTTAGATACTCTGCATGACATCCATCCAACCCAGGTGCCTCACCTGCTCTCATCATCTTATCATGTGCCTTCACTATATCTTTTCTCATTTCTCCTCCATTTTCCTCACTCATCACTCTCATTTTCTTAGCGCTTCCCACTGTAACTACTTTTCCCTCCCTATCCTCCTCCACATTTAGCAGCTCCCTAAAATACTCTGCCCATCTTCCTCATACTGCTTTTTCTTTCATTATCATCTCTCCATCTGCACCTTTTACCTTTTCTTTTCTACTTCATTCACCTCCTCTTCTTCTCTTAATATCTCTCCAAAACATCTTTTTATTACTTTAAAAGAATTCTGTTATACTCCTACCCCATTTCACATCTACCCTCCTTTTGCCTCCTTATGCTTTACTTCTCTTCTCTTTTCTTTGTATCTTTCATATGATTCTCTTGTCCTATTTTGTAACCAATTCCTTCACTCTCTTCCCTTAGAACATGTACATCCTTAGCTCTTCCTACTATACTCCTGGTTACCACTTTATAGTCCATTAACGCTGTCTACCACCCTTCCATCCACCACCCTCTACCATGTGTATTTATGCTTGATTTTCTTCCTAAACACTGTATTTGCTATGATCAACTCTCTTTCTAGACAAATATCCACCATCAACTCTCCACTGCGATTTTTTCCTGGAATTCTACATTTACCAACCACTCCGTCTATTGGTTCATTTCCTACCCTAGCATTAAGGTCTCCCAATACCACTACATTGACATTTCTTCCTAAATCATCTATGCACTCATTTAAATCTATCCAAAAAGCCTCCCTTTCCTTTACACTCTTCTCACTACCAGGCCCATATGCACTTACAAAAACCCATATCTCCCTTCCCAGTTTCACCTTCATCCACATTAACCTTGAAGAAACCTCCTCCCACTCCACCACACGTTTACCTATCTCTTTACTTACTAGTATAGCCACCCCATCTCTCCCTCGCCCTCTCTTTATTCCTAAGCCAACTACACTCCCAAACTCAAACTCGCCCTTCCCTTTCAACTTAGTTTCACTCAATGCCAACACATCCATCCTTCTTCTCATAAACATACTGCCTATCTCTTCCCTTTTACTCTCATCTGTTCCACATCCATGTACATTAAAAGACCCAAACCTTCTGGTACTGGTTGGAAAATTCCTCCCAGACCCTCTTATGCCTTTACTTTTTTTTAGGAATATCGCCTTTGGGGCTACAGGGAGAAGGATGCTTAGCCCTATCCCCATCCCGTTTTCGTCACCTTATACGATTGAAATAGAAATACTTGGTGGCGATATTCTTTTCCCCCACCACAGGTTTCGGCAAAATGAGAACATGAATAATCAGAGGAATGGTACAGGACAGCAACAAGAGTGGGGGGACGGCATAACGGAGAGACAGTATAAATAAATAATGAAAAAATAAAAACAAGGTGAGGACTTGTATCTCCTCCGAGTGAAGCTCACTTTTGTCTTTGTACAAGTCTTACAGACGTTATTAAGAGAAGATCTCTTCCTATCTGCTGGAATAGTTTCTACCTGACGACGCAGTGAGCTGAAGTGAGAATGTGGAGGTCATCGATGATGGTGCCAGCGCAGTACACGAACTCGTCGTACGTGTACACAAGCCTGGCCAACCAGGGAAACTCATTTCTTTTCAGTTTCAAGTCCCTCATCACTTTACTACTGAATCGGACTCCACAGCCTGTAGAGATGGAGACGCGGAGGACATTTTGTAAGATTTTATCTATTTATTGATTTATTATATTTTTATTACTTTTTAATGATATTCAAATCAACCATGCTTTTCCCACACCTTGAGTTTGATTGATCTAGGCGTGTGGGAATGTAACATTTAATTGGCTGTATTTCCCCCATACATATCCAAAATACCACCCCTATTTTTCATATATACTTCAAAGATCTGTAGAAAGATAAAAAAGAAAGAAAAAACAATAGAATGATTGCAGAGGAACTTTTAAGAAACAATAATGTGAATAACATACCAGTTTGAAGTCAAGTTCTGGTATTAAAAGGGAAGAGAGTTCCAGAGCCTCCGAGTAGAAGGGGAAAAAAAGAGAATATTAGCTGACTCTTGTTGAGGTAAAAGACAAATCATGATAAAGAATAGCCTCTCGACAATGTAGTACAACTCTATTTATAATAATGCATTTCCTACTCACTGCAGTCAGACTTGCTGATATATTCAGGCTTGGCTCTGTGAACCACAGACCCGTCCGTCGATTTACACTTTCCGCTCCTCGTCATTTCCTTACACTTGACTATGTCAGTAGGATTAGGTTCTTCCATTGTGTCACTGTCTGGCATAGGTTCTTCCACTGTATCAGATATAGATTCTTCCACGGTGTCGGATACAGATTCTTCCACGATGTCGGAAACAGATTCTTCCACGGTGTTGGATACAGATTCTTCTATGGTATCAGGTGTAGTTTCTTTCACGGTGTCAGGTATAGATTCCACCATGGTGTCGGATATAGATGTATCAATGGTGTCATTCGGCGCTGGTGTCCTAACTACAAAAGGCTTAACTGCATCAAGAAAAGAAGGTGTTACATCTTGCTTACCCACAGTAGGAGTCATGGTTGTATTAGCAAATGTTTATAGCATTCTAGGTTGGTGTATTCTCTCAGTGGCACTGTTTAGTTGGCTAGTTGTTGATGTTTTAGTGTGATATATACTTGGAAATGACACATGCTTACCTGATGTTTCTAAGCTGCCTGGTGCCGCAAGAGATCCGGAGGGGTTGGTTGGCGACTCGGGGAATGAAATAACATGAGATGCTGACGATGTACCAATGGGAGAAGAAGAATCTGAGTCGACAAGGCTAGCAAATGGATCAAGAAGCGTGATTGGATCTCGTCCCCCGAAGAGTGACGTCAAGTCTGGTGATTGAGTTGGGTTATGGCGAAGTTTCAACTCTTCCAACTGTAAGTCAGACAAGGCACTAAGAGTACCGAAAGAACTAGGAATTAATTGCGCCGTGGTCGTTATAGTAGATGTCGTGTAGCGAGAAGCAGAAGAAGGGGAAATCGATTCAAAAGATGCGGGAAGAATAGAAGAGGGGTGAGGATACATGGAAGATCCTGTCCCTACTTGCTGAGTGTGTTGCTTCCCAGGTTCAGTTGCTAGAATCCAGACA
Source organism: Oratosquilla oratoria (assembly GCF_046742065.1). Classification (NCBI taxonomy): domain Eukaryota; kingdom Metazoa; phylum Arthropoda; class Malacostraca; order Stomatopoda; family Squillidae; genus Oratosquilla; species Oratosquilla oratoria. Next base: position 30,773,002 of record NC_134802.1, read on the forward strand.
ACGGAATTTTGATCATCCTTCATTTCTGAATGCTCACTGAAAATAGGATTAGTTTGCGTGTTGATATGGGACTTTACATCAGTTTTACTTTTATTTTCTTCTTCAATGCGTTTCTTTTCTTCCTCTTGGCGTTGTTTTTCCTCCGCGATTTCTCCCAGCTCCAGAGCTTCTTGTAGTGTATCTATGTAAGAAACATCAAACACAGGTGTCACCTCTTTATCTTGGTTATCTTTTCCTGGTTGCTTTCTCCTATTCTTTCCTTTGTTAGAACCCTTCCTGCGATTACCTTCACGGTCATTTTTTCGGTTCTTGTCTTTATTCCTCGATCTTGTGGGTGAAGCAGAGTCATCACTAGAATGTTGATCTTCATTTTGCTGGACTTCATCCTCGTGTCCCTCTTCAACAGTTGGTTCTTCGCCTTTCTCATCATTCTCCCCAAGACCCTGGTTTCCCTCATCTCCTTCTGCAGGTGCTTCAAATGTGGACATCCTTTTGAAAAGTGTATCTGATAGTATGGAGACAACCGAGGAGATGGCATCATCGACCGAAGCTTGGGTTTCCGGCAAAGAGTAATTGGGCAGCACAAATGAATTAACATGTGCATCACTTTGTTGGCTACTATCACTTTTCTTATATATTTCACTGTTATAATGGAGAACGGCATCACCCAAACCACTTGCATCCAGTAATGATCCATGAGAATCCATTTGGCTGTTAGATATAATTGACCCAGTGTTACTAGTAAGTAGGTCAACGGTCGTTGCCTTCTTGTCGGTGGTGTCAAATTTTGAGAATGACGGCGTATCGTGTCTTTGTATGTATATAGGTGGCTTGCTCTTGAAATTTCCAGGTTCAGGAAAATTATTATATGTTTTTATTCCATATTCATATTCTGGAGTCCCTGGAAATGGCCTTCTATGTTCATCTGAGTTATCTGCTACACGAGCTGCTATATCTCTTATTAGTTGCTCATCCCATGGGGACATTGGAGGTCCCATTTCTTGATTCCGTGAGAGGTCAAGGGATTCATGAGAATCCATGGAAGTTCCTGTATACTGAATGGGACCAATACCAACAGAGACATCACTAGAGGCACGAACCCCCACATGATCATCGTTTGCTGGTCGAGTTGGACCGTGCTCACTCAAAATCTTCAATTCTAAAATGCCAGTTGGATCGGACCCAAAATCTAAAGAGTAGAAAAGATTCTCATCAGTATCCTCTAAGCTTGATTCCTCAGGAGAATCTTCTAGTACCGTAGAGGTGGTATCTAGAGTGTGGTCGTGGAAAGTATCGTATGATGAGTCATACTTATCCACGTTCTTCAATTGTGAATCCTCAATGAAGTAATCCTTCACTGTAGAGGTGGGTCTCAAACTATACTTGTATTCCTCTGGAGTCTCATCTGATGGTATGTTCTTATCCACGTTCTTCGTATCTGATTCCACGGAGAAGTACTCAAACTCCGTAGACGTGGGTTCTATACTTTCCCTTTCCAAGTTCTCATAGGATGAAGACACAGGTATCTGGATGGTCGGTATTCTACCATCCAATGATAATTTAGCCGGGGTCCGTCTATGAGCCATTCCTTCTCTGAGATAATGAAGAAGAGGCAAGGCGGCAACAATATCCTTCTTATCGACGAACACGGTTGCTCCTCCAAGTATATAAGGAATCTTCTCTCCAAAAGAAAACGATGTTGTGCACCAAAGTAAGAACACGCACCAAAGCAAGAAGAAACGTTCGGGAACCATGGTGTTGTTTTTCGAACTACCAGGATAAACCGTGCTGACCAGTTCCACAAAACGGCGCTTCTTGCAGTCGGTGTAGTGATTACATTCGAAGCAAGAATATCAGCTGCAGTAAGCTTTATCAACACTTACAAGCACTTCAGCGAAAGCGGCAATGGATACAGATTCAAGCCATAGCACTATTTCTCACCACTTTCAGTAAACACAAATAATTGAAATATCTTCTGTAATGGGGAGTGTTGTCGTCACCAGCACTATACCCACACTCACCGACGTCTTGAAGCGAACTGAGCGAAGTGACCCCAAGGAAGTAAAGAAAGTTCTGGGTCAGGAGACTCCCGTGCAGGGTGAGGTAGAGGTAGTAGAGGAGTGGAAAGGGAGGGGCAGATGGAGGGGAAAGGAGGTACGGGTGAAAAAGAATTAAAGAGGAGGACGTGAGCAGGAAAAAAAAAACCCAGAGAATCTGAGTGATTGGCTATTTTTGTTGATTGAACGGTAAAACAAAACCTGGAGAAAATAGAATAGCGTCGTGGACGTGACATGTGCATTGATACAACTTTCGTGCCTCTGGCAGCCAAATGTTTTTCTGAAGTCTACACAAGAGGTGAACGATGGTTGCCAGACATATCACAACGTGTGTTACCATCAGCTAAATTTTAGCACATACATATATACATATATTTTTTCGTATATATATATATATATATATATACATATATATATATATGCATATATATATACATGTATACATATATACATATGTGTATACATATTATATACATATTATATACATATAAATATATATATATATATGTATACATATATATATATGTATATATATATACATACATACATACATATATATATATGGAAGGCAGATGTGGAGGGAGTGAACATGAGGGGACGTCCTAGGATGAGGTGGATGGATGGGGTGAAGGGGGCTTTGGGGAAGAGGGTAATGTCTGTTGAGGAAGGACGGGAGAGGACAGAAGACAGGGGTGAATGGAGAATGGTTGAATATGGATGATGTTGTGATGCATGAGGTGGAATGGGCGGGGGGATGGGGGGTGAGGTAGTATGTGTGAGCAAAATTTGACGCAGCCCGAAGGGATTTCTCCCCGTCTTCTCCTTTTATGCATGAGGGGACGTAGAGGGGGGCCGCCGATTTAATGAAGCGGCCTTGCTGTGGATGTGCTGTGTCTTGCGACACTGCTTCTGACCCAGGGCATTGGGCAAGGGGCAGGGATGACCCGTCATCCAGGAGGTGCTAAGATGAAAGGGAGGGTGGAGGAGTGTGGAGTGTATTCATGGATGGAATGGGTGGGAATGAATTTATGCCTTTTCCTTTTTGACTACCTCCCTTGTAAGGGGGAAAAAGCCTTGGTATATGTATGTATGTATGTATGTATGAGAGAGAGAGAGAGAGAGAGAGAGAGAGAGAGAGAGAAAAGAGAGAGAGAGAGAGAGAGAGAGAGAGAGAGAGAGAGAGAGAGAGAGAGAGAGAGAGAGAGAGAGAGAGAGAGAGAGAGAGAGACAGAGAGAGAGAGAGAGAGAGAGAGAGAGAGAGAGAGAGAGAGAGAGAGAGAGAGAGAGAGAGAGAGAGAGAGAGAGAGAAGAGAGAGAGAGAGAGGGAGAGAGAGGAGAGGAGAGAGAGAGAGAGAGAGAGAGAGAGAGAGAGAGAGAGAGAGAGAGAGAGAGAGAGAGAGAGAGAGAGAGGACGCGATATCCATCCCACACGGTTAAACAAATTAAGATAAAAAGACAAAAAAAAAATGGCATGACACCACATGTTTGTGAAGCTGAAAAGATAGGTGAACGACACGATATGACCTGGAATTTCTTTTCGTTATGAAAACAAGTGCTTAAGAAAAATAAAGTTTTCATATATGATATATTTGCCCTTTCAACATAATACCTTACTTTATGTCTTTCTGTCTAACTCAAGATGATTCTTTTCAGCTAAAGGAAAATCTTGCTATGGCGAAGGGGCACAAAATAATATTTTCAAAAATATTAGTTCTTTCAAAAGGTGACTGCCTTCCATTCATGTTCATTATAGACGACCACCTAAAAGAAATGCTTCGTCAGTTTATTTTGACGGCAGATAATCTGATTAATTTGAGAGTGTTCCCATTATAAAGGTGTTACCGACAATAAGGATGGTGATGTTCGTGATAAGACAAACAAAGGAAGGTTCAAGATAACGGTAAAAAGATGGACTGTAGGGGGAGGAGAGCGGACGCACGCGGCGCCAAAACTCTTCGAATGACTTCCGGTTAAAATATATATAATATATATATATATATATATATATATATATATATATATATATATATATATATATATATATATATATATATATATATATATATATATATATATATATATATATATATATATATATATATATATATATATATATATATATATATATATATATATATATATATATATATGAGAATAATACGCTAATGGCAGCGACATCAAACCGATAATTCTTATGACAGTTGCATGCAGGATTCCAATCCTCTATATTCGGCTCTCCGTAGATATCCTATTCGGTGCCCTAGACCACTAGGCCTCAGAGACTAAACTAGTCTCTGTGGCGTAGTGGTCTAGGGCACCGTACAGGTAATCTACGGATAGCCGTGTATAGCGGGTTCGAATCCTGCATGCAACTGTCATAAAAATTATATATATATATATATATATATATATATATATATATATATATATATATATATATATATATATATATATATATATATATATATATATATGCAGAAACCACTGGGAAATTGAAAAAACAGATACCGAACGTTTTCGTCTATAAGACATTTTCAAAGGTAATAGACGAAAACGTTCGGTATTTTTTTTTTTTTTTTTTCAATTTCTCGGTGGTTTCTGCAAAAATAGTGTATCACGTGTTTTTTTGTGATTTCTTTGCAAAACAGAAATAAAAGACGAGATAATCATGTAAAGTTGGGAATCTTACCCCCTCCCCTACCGAAGGGGCGTCTCAGAGATGACTAGAATCGTCTGGCGTCAACTAGAAACGATGCACAGGCAACCTCATCCCCTCTCACTCCGGTGCTTACCAAGATGCCATGTCTTTGACGTCGGCGACCAAAGAATTTAATTGAGAGAAAGGTCTGCCACTTTTTTTTGTCCGCCGATGAGATGACACGGATCAGTGGAGTCGCCCTCCGTTGACCTGAATAAGGCCACAAGAGCCTACCGCCGGCAAAATGGGCAGAGAAGGGGAGAGATTGGGGTGCTGACCACTTCAGTTCGGTCGGTCACATGAACTGACCGAATGGACTGCGACTGACGATTGCCGGTTTCCTTTTCAGCTTCAGGAAGGCGAAATATCCCGTTCTACACCGCTCCCAATGCCGCAAACTAGGCATAGAAGCATTTGAACGAGGCTCTTGTTTACTTAGCCGTTGTAACTATTATGGAACAAATTACTAGTTGCAGTGAAGTCTTTGAAATAATCAAAGCCAGCTATCGTTTAGCTTCGATCCTGGGACCTCATATTAAGAGTTCCGTCGGCTACCATCTTGCCACGTAGAGTGTCTACAAAAAAAAAAAAAAAAAAAAAAAAAAAAAAAAAAATTGCTGTTATGGCGATAGTCTCTGTGCTCTAAGGAGTCCGTTCACGGTATGCCATGCGTCGTGCTATGGCTGTTGTTACAAATGAGAACATAAATCAACGAACGGGCGACACTGAATGGACAAAAACCACCGCGGTCATAGCAACAGCCAGTAGGACGTTACATCACCGGTGTAGGTGCAAAGAAACCTCAGCAATGCCCATTAAGACAAAACCCCACCGAAACAAACGCGACTCTGGTTGAGCTGTCCGAGGCTCCTCAGTGTCCCCTATTACTGATATACTGTATATGTATGCCTTGTTTTCTCTTTCACACTTTATTTCTCTAAAGAAGTCTTTTGAACGAAACTAGTCAGAAATAAACTTGGATTCTAACTCGTGTCTTCCTCATCCACCTTTTCCAATCTGTCACAATGTATCTATCTATCTATCTATATATATATATATATATATATATATATATATATATATATATATATATATATACATAAATACATATATATGTATATGTATATATGTATGTATATGTATATCACTGGTGAAAAATGTAGTCACACATTTGTAAGTCATAACTGACACCACAGTCAGGAGAAAGAAAGAGTTGAATTAGCGAAACTATATATTTCAATTGCTAACTGCATTCCAATTCAGTCGTACAAAGCTGGATTAGGATGTTATCTTAAATAGCACCTCTTATAAAAGAAAATGAACTAGGGAAGGAGTAAATATCACTATCCTCACACTCTAGTGACCTGAGGATGACCAGAGGTCGGATCAGGGGGAGGGGGAGGATATATTATATCTGGGGTCCATTGACCCTTCGAAACATTCATAGTGGGCAGATAGTTTATTAAATAGGATTCCACCATTTTTCTTCTGAACCTACAACCAGATTTGTAAATAAGTTCAGATTTGTCCCAGTCCACCCGGTGATTTAATTAATTCACGTGTTGGAACACGGCTGAACTCTCTTGATCATACCTGATTGATCTTTTGTGTTCATTCATTGTCATTCATTGTCTGAGCGATGTATGCTAGATTACACTCTTTACACGGAGAACATATCCCAGGGCTTTACTCCCTGCCGTGTAAAGATTGTAATCTAGCATACATCGATCAGACGGGGAGAGACCTAAGGACAAGTGTGAATGAGCACAAAAGGTCAATCAGGTATGGTCAAGAGAGCTCAGCCGTGCTCTGCGTGGTAAGATGGTAGCAGACGGATCTCTCAATATGAAGTCACGGGTTCGAAACTTCTCCACGTCTGGGTATTGTCATTATATATGCATATTTTCTGTCTGTCGCTCGGTGATATGATATAGGTGATGGTAACACCCATCGCGATATGTCTCGCAACCATTATTCACTTCTTGTTTGACTTATGTCAGACGCCAAAAAGACACTTGGTTGCCAAAGGCACGAAAGTTGCATCAATACACATGTCACGTCTCTAACATCATTCTATTTTCTCCTTTTTTTCCAAATGGATGCATGACCAACAAAAATAACTAATCACTCCTATTCAGTTGTTTTGTCATCACCTCCTCCTCTTTATTTATTATTCACCCGCATCTCTTTTTGCCTCTTTCTATCCCTCTCCTCCCACGCCCCTACTACCTCCACGTTACCTTCTACGGGTATCTCCTGACCCAGAAGTTACTTTACTCCCTTGGGGTAATTTCGTTCAGTTCCCTTCGAGACGTCGGTGAGTGTGGGCACAGGGTTGGTGACGACACTTTCCAATACAGTGCTACTTTCGTTGAAGAGTTTGCAATTGCTAATAAACATTAATGCAGCTGACATTCTTGTTTCGACTGTAATCGAGGCACTAAACCAATTACAAAAAGCACCGTTTAGTGAAAGTGGTCAGCAAGTTTTATCCTGGTGGTTTTGAAATACATCATGGATCCTGAACATTACTTTGTGCTTTGGTGTGTGTTCTTACTTTGGTACACAACATTTTCTGTTGGAGAAATGAGTCCGTATAAACTTGGAGAAACAACCATCCTTGTCGATATGAAAGAAGTTGCTCCCGCCTTGCCTCCTCTTCATTATCACAGGCGGCCCACGGTTAAGTTACCATTGGAAACCAGAATACCGATTCCCCAAACAACTATCGCATCATCAGATGAGAAATCAAATGAGGGAAACATAAAACCCGGAGACTACAACAGTAAACCACTCACATACATAAGAAAACACTATTTACTGTCGAACACAAGAGCAACTGAAAGTGGGCTTGGTTACGATCAAATCAAAAGATTGACACCGAATCAGGTACACGAAAAGAAGCCCACTTTCCCTGGCATAGCAATACAGAGTGGAAACAACTTTGAAACAGACTCGAAATCTGGCGCCGCCGACAAGAAGGCAACGACCGTTGACCTACTTACTAGCAACACTGGGTCGATTATACACAGCAGCCAAACCAGTTCTCATGACTCACTCCTGGATGCGAGTGGTTTGGGTGATGCCGACCTCCAGTATAACAGTGAAATATATAAGAACAGTGATGGTAGCCAACATTATGATAAACATGTTGATTCATCTGAGCTGCCCAATTATTCTCTGCCGGAAACCCAAGCTTCGATCGATGATGCCATCTCTTCAGTTGTCTCCATGCTATTAGATACACCTTTTAAAAAGATTTCCACTTTTGAAGCACCTGCAGAAGGCAATGAGGAGAGCCAAGGTCTCGGGGAAAACGGTGAGAATGACAAAGTACCAACTGCCGAAGAAGAGCACGATGATGAAGCCCAGCAAAATGAAGATCAACATTCTAGTGACGACTCTCCTTCACTCACCAGACTGAAGAACAAAGACAAGAACCGAAAACACGACCGTGAAGGTAATCGCAGGAAGGGTAACAAAGGGAAGAACAGGAGAAAGCAATCGGGAAAAAATAACCAAGATAAAGGGGTGACATCTGTGTTTGATCCACAACAGGAAGCCTTGGAATTGGGAGCAGTTATGGAGGAAAAACAACGTCAGGAGGAAGAAGAGAAGCGTATCGAAAAAGGAAATAGTAAAACTGATGCGAAGGTGAGTGTTAACACACAAACTAATCCAATTTTCAGTGAACATTCAGAAATAATGAAGGATGATCAAAATCCTGTCGCCTTGATTCTTGCAAATGCACCAGGGCATCAACCAATTCAACAAATGGAGACAAGATCTACCATTTATCCTCATTCATCTTCCATTGTTCCTCCATCTTTTGGATCAATTTCTCCTTCCCCTGCCTCTCGCGATACTACTGTGGTAAGCACGCAGTATTCAATTTCTAATTCCTTCGTTACTTTGAGTGCGTTGTCTGGCAACGATAAGAACGGCAAAGAACCGACTGTCGAAGAAGGGTACGACGATGTAGACCATGCCCTTTCATTCCCTGAATGGGCAGCTAGTCCTCCTGGACTCCCGTCTCTCACGATACCAGAAAGTTTACAAACACCAGGTAAGCATGTGTCACTTCGAAGTACCTTATAAAAATATTTACATATTTATCACACACTTAAACATCTACAACTAGCACACTAAACAGTGCCACTGAGGGAATATAGCAACCTAGATTACTGTAAACATTTGCTGCTACAACCATGAATTTTACTGTGTGTAAGCAAAATGAAACATCTTCTCTTCAAACAGTTAAGCCTGTTGTAATTAGGATACCAGCGCCGAATGATACCATAGAAGAATCTATATCCAACACCATGGTGGAATCTATACCTGACACTATAGAAGAATCTTTACCTGACACCATGGAAGAACCTATGCCAGACAGTGACACGATGGAAGAACTTAACCCTACTGGCGTAGTCAATTGTAAGGAAAAGACGCGGAATGGGGAATGTAAATCGACGGACGGGTCTGTAGTCCACGATGCCAAGCCTGAATACATCAGCAAGTCTGACTGCAGTGAGTAGGAAACGTGTTATTAGGAATAGATGAGTACGACATTGTTGAAAGGCCATTCTTTATCATGATTTGCCTTTTGCCTTCACAAGAGTCAGCTAATGTTCTCTTTCCTTTCTTCTACTGGAAGACTCTGGAACTCTCTCCCCTCCTAATACCGGCCCTTGACTTCGAACTGGTATGTTTTTCACACTATTCTTTCTATAATCTTCCTATGTCATTATTATTTTTTCTTCTCTTTTTATCTTTGTACAGCCCTTTGAATAAGCACGGGGAACTGTCTCTAATTAAAGGTTACATTCCCAAGCGCCTTGACCAATCTGGCTCAAGGCGTGAACGGTAAAACAAGGTTGATTTCAATAGCATTAAATTAAAAGCTTGTGAAAATATGCCTTCCGTATATAATATCTTTGAACGAAAATCTTTTGACAAAATGCCTCACGTGTCTCCGTCTCTGCAGGCTGTGGAGTCCGGTTCAGTAGTGAGGTGATGAGGGACTTGAGACTGAAAAGGAATGAGTTTCCGTGGATGGCCAAGATTGTGTACACCTCCGATGAGTCCGTGCACTGCGCTGGCACCATTATCGACGATCTTCATATTCTCACGTCAGCTCACTGTGTAGTCAGGTAGGAACTACTCCAGCCGATGGGAAAAGTCTTTCTATTTATAAATTATATACCTCTTGTACAAAGACAATAGCGAGTTCCATTCAAAAGCGGGAGAGGATATAAATACCTTTCATTATTTATCTACTTATTTGCTTATTCATCTATCTGTTTCGTTTCATTTTACATTTTATCCATCTATCGATTCGTTCAATCGATTGTTTCCTTATTTTCAGTATGAATAATTCTGCCATTCATGTGGAACTAGGGTCAGCCCACCTGAGACGGGGTGAACGCTTCAACGTGAAGAATATCATTGTACATCCAAAGTATGTACAGTACACACGTTTTCCTTACACGGCATATCTATTAAGTTTTCTAGTCTGTTCAACTAATAATTATTGCTCAACGTGTGTATAGTCCCTTTGCATGTTCATTATGGAATAACGTAAACTCTTTGAATTTATGCCAATAATCTAATTGTATTGTGACTTTTATTCGTAATAGTTACTTTTTCCTTTCATTGACAAGGTTTAAGAACAATGTTCTCAAGGGGGACATTGCCATAATCAAGCTGACCACAGAAATACATTTTTCTTTCAATAAACTGCCCATCTGCCTTCCTCAGGAAGACAGCGATGAAAGTTACATTTCTCAGGAAGGTAAGTCTTTTCATAAGGAAAAAGTTAGATTGCAGATATATATACTTTTTATGATAGAAATTACACTGGAGTGAATATGTGCCATTTAGTTGAAAAACAATAGGAAAACAAGTTTCAAATGCACTTCAATGATAGGGTGAGTAGAAGATAGAAACACTTCAAAGAAAGACAAGCACAGGCATCTACGCTCTGGCTACACCATTGGTACTTGGCCTGCGGCGCTCTCGCTTCGCGCCCCCTCCCTCCAGCCTGGTGAATCATAGCCCAGCGAGTGCGCCACAAGCCAAGCACCCCTGACGTAGCCAGCTCGACGAAGCCGGTACTTGTCTGTTTCAAATGTAATGTCGAACCCTTTTACCTCCCAATGGAATTTCATGATTCTGTATTTTACTGTCTTATCCTAGCATACCTAAAACTAACATAATTTGTATAGGTCTGCCCTGGCATAATGTGATATGATCAAATCTAACTTGGATAATTGTCATATTTAGGTTATTAGATCCAATATTTTAATGAAAATGTAGAAATAAAAGAACATAGTTGCTCTAGTTGCGTGGTTTGTAATGACTATTTCTCTTAAAGAAGGTAAGATGTACAACCTAAACAATGTCACATTTCGCTTCCTCTTGAGTTCTGAATCCGTAAAGCTCTACTAGTGTACTTGGCCTGCACCCCGCTAGGAATTAAAGAGGGTTCTTTCACTTGTACAAAGCCGTTTAGCTTCAGCATGAATGATATATACAAAAAGACTCCACCTCCGAACGATTTAATTTGTTTTAACTTTGACCAAGCGATATTCCAGCAATTCTCTTTCAACAGCCATTGTCATGGGATGGAACATTAACGACGTCATGAGCTACAATCTGTCGACCTGTGTGAACTGGGCGACGGCACCAGTAACAAGAACCAGCGAGTGTGTGTACAATCAATTTTACCAGGAAGGTTCCTCTGACCGCTTGATATGTGTCTCCAACACAGCCAAGAGTGCCTGCCAGGTGTGTACTCTGAAGTTAGTATGTTTGCATGTGCCTTTGTTTCCATATAGCACACTAAACACTGCAGCCTGTTGTGAGTTCTAGTTTCTTCTGTGTTAGCAAACTCTTTTGCCGCTATTCTTGACTTGTATTTTTTTACATAAGATGTCGTGAGATGGATGCACAATGGTGTATTTTGGTAACTTGGTCATCTCTGACTGTAATTTCACTTTCCCTGGATGTCCAACCTCATGGGCCAAGGGTGAAATCGTCAACCAAAACAAAAACCCCTTTAAAAAAGTATTCCCTTCATCTTTTCTTATATCTAACGGCAGATTATCCCTTTCTTGACCGAACAGGGCAACGACGGTGGACCAGTGGCCATTAACACTGGGAGCTACTTTGAGCTTGTTGGGCTCATCTCTTATAGCAGCACCTGTGGACTTGATGATCATTTCGATTTGTACCCACACATTACATCGTACAGGTACGGGAGATTCTTCTGAATGATTTCAGTTCAACACAGTGTAACTCTTTCACGTGTACATGTTAACCAGCTCTAATATATAAATTTTAATTAAACCCGCACAGACACACAGAA
>NC_134802.1:30807622-30815122 GCF_046742065.1 Oratosquilla oratoria
GAAGTTAAGCATAAGATAAAGGAAGCAAAGAGGAGAGCAGATGTGAAGTGGGGAAAGAGTGTGACAGAAAATTTTGAAAGTAATAAAAAGATGTTTTGGAAGGAAGTTAAAAGAGGAAGAGGAGGCGAATCAAGTAGAGAAGAAAAGGTAAAAGGTGCAGATGGAGAGATGATAATAGAAGAGAAGGCAGTGAGAGGAAGGTGGGTAGAGTATTTTAGGGAGTTGCTAAATGTCAAGGTGAATAGGGAGGGAAAGGTAGTTGCAGTGGGAAGCGCTAAGAAAATGAGAGTGATGAGTGAGGAAAATGGAGGAGAAATAGGGAAGGATGAAGTGAAAGCAGCTGTTAAGATGATAAGAGCAGGTAAGGCACCTGGTCTGGATGGATGCCATGCAGAATGTCTGAAGAAAGGAGGTACAGCTATGGTGGACTGGCTGGTGAGGTTATCTAATGTTTGTTTAAGAGAGGGTAGAGTGCCAGAGGACTGGAGGAATGCCTGTATAGTTCCGCTTTACAAAGGAAAGGGGGACAAGTTTGAGTGTAGTAGTTACAGAGGGATCAGTTTGTTGAGTGTAGCTGGGAAGGCTTATGGGAGGGTCTTGATTGAGAGGATTAGGAGAGGAACATAGGGAGTAATTGGTGAGGAACAGTGTGGTTTTAGGACAGGTAGGGGATGTGTAGATCAGATTTTTGTGGTAAGACAGATATGTGAGAAAGCTATAGGAAAAGGTAAGGATGTTTTTTTGGCTTTTATGGATCTGGAAAAGGCTTACAACAGGGTAGACAGGAAGGCACTGTGGGAGGTACTGCAGATATATGGGATAGGAGGAAAGCTGTTAAGAGTAGTCAAGAGTTTTTACGAGAGTAGTAGAGCTTGCGTTAGGATTAGAAACGGAGAGAGTGAATGGTTTGAGGAAAAGGTGGGACTTCTTCAGGGGTGTGTTATGTCGCCTTGGCTGTTCAATCTTTACATGGATGTGGTGGTGCGAGAGTTGAATGCAAGGGTAATGGGTCAGGGGTTGTAAATGATTAAAGAAAATGGAGAAAAGTGGGAGGTGAGCCAGCTGTTGTTTGCTGACGACACTGCGCTTGTAGCAGGATCAGAGGAGGGATTGAGGAAGTTAGTGATAGAGTTTGAGAAGGTGCGTGAAAGAAGGAAGCTGAAGATAAATGTGGGCAAAAGTAAGGTGATGAGATGTATAAGGGGAGATAATAACAGTAGGCTGGAAGTGAGCATTAAGGGTGAGAAACTGGAGGAAGTAGATAGTTTCAGATACTTGGGTGCGAATGTGACACGAAAGGGAGGAGTGGGGTTGGAAGTAGAAGGCAGATAGAGAGTGAATGTATTTTGCCTTTCCTTGATTGTAATATCTACTGCCGTAAAAGTGAGTTGAAGTTTAGTGTATACCGCAAACCAACCAATGTTTGTACATATATACACTATTATTCCTCACACCCTGATGGCATAAAGAGATTAGTTTTTTCTTCGATGTTCCTCAGGGCCCTACGCATTTGCAGCCCAGAGTACATCGATGATGACATAAGATGTATTTACGACATTGGTACTAAGCTACAATACCCTACACATGTTCTTGACACAGCTTACAATCGTGCTAAAAGGACATTTTATAACCTTAGGTCAACTCAAACTTTCAATATAAATAACTTGCTAATTCTACCGTACTAAGAGAACTTGCAAAACATTCCAAACATATTACGTAAGCTTAACATCAATGTAGTTTTTAACAATAAGAACACTGTAAGACAATTGCTCATAGATAATTCTGTCAATAGTGATAAAGGGTGTGTGTACAAAATACCTTGTAAATCATGTAATCAGTTTTATGTTGGTCAGACTACTAAAACACTCAAAAGACGAAGCAATCAACACAAGAAATACGTTAGAGAGGGAAACCAATCTAGCGGTATATTCAACCACATGAACCATTTTAACCACCCAGTTGACTGGGATAACGCTAAAGTCATCACACACAACAACAACATAACAGAAAGAAATTTAATTGAATGCATTTTGATCAAATCTAGTAAGGGGATAAATGTTAATCTTCATCAAGGCTTGTACAAATTAGATAGTTATATTTCTCATGAAATTTCAAACTTATTTAAATTATAATATGAATTATGAGCAGTTGTCCCATACTTGTTGGTTACCAGGAGGGTTCAAACGTCCGTCACGTGTACTTCTTCCCCTACCTCTCCGAATGCCCTCTTCCCTCTGTCATATATTCTGTACCTTGTTTCTTCATTTTATAATTCCTAATTTGTATCTGCACTGAATATGTAATTATACGAAAGCGCTCTGCTTCGTTAGTTTACTTTTCCTAATGGTTACTTACGCATTGGTGAACACACGCTTCTAGTGTTTTTATTGCATATATATATATATATATATATATATATATATATATATATATATATATATATATATATATATACATATACACTGAATGGTTCCCAGTGATCAATTAATATCTTTTTTCAACCATAAATCACTTTTAATTCCATGCCATCGCAGTCGAGACTGAAGAATCGCTCGATGGAGGCATCCGTTGGAAATTGAAACGTGGACGAGCCGAGGATTCAAACCCAGCTAACCCTAACAAAGTTGCAGTGACTTAAACCAATACGCTATCAAGAGAGATTAGCGTATTGGTTTGAGTCACTGTAACTTTGTTACGGGTTAGCTGGGTTCGAATCCTCGGCTTGTCCACGTTTCAATTTCCAACGGATGCCTCCATCGAGCGATTCTTCAGTCTCGACTGCGATAGCATGGAATTAAAAGTGATTTGTGATTTATATATATATATATATATATATATATATATGTATACCTGTATGTATATGTGCGTATATAGATATACGTACATATACATATGTGTGTGTGTGTGTGTGTTTGTGTGTGTGTGTGTGTGTGTGTGTGTGTGTGTGTGTGTGTGTGTGTGTGTGTGTGTGTGTGTGTGTGTGTGTGTGTGTGTGTGTGTGTGTGTGTGTGTGTGTGTGTGTGTGTGTGCCTGTATGTGCGTGCATGTGTGTGCGCGTATGTGTGTGTGTGTGTGTGTGTGTGTGTGTGTGTGTGTGTGTGTGTGTGTGTGTGTGTGTGTGTGTGTGTGTGTGTGTGTGTGTGTGTGTGTGTGTGTGTGTGTGTGTGTGTGTGTGTGTGTGTGTGTGTGTGTGTGTGTGTTTGCCTGTGTGTGTGTGTGTGTGTGTGTGAGTGTGTGTGTATCTACTTTTGTTTTTTCTTTATTTTTAGACAAAGACTACGACGAGTTTGAGTATTGAATCTACAACGTTGAATGATTATTCCACTTTGTTAGTTTTTTTTATATTCTTTTATATACTTTACTTTTTTTTCACCTAATTTCATTGACATAAGTTTTTCATCTTATTTCGTCTTATTTTCTTTTCTGTTCTATTTCCTAGCCGATCTGGTTCTCACAATAATACATTGAATATACAATAATAAATCAACAATATTACAAATACGTACGTACAACACACAAGAAATTACATGTCACCATTACACGAACCCTGCCACCGGCAAAGTTGAACCAAGGGCATGATTCAGTCAAATCTATGCAATAAAGCCCTCTGTGAGGGGCATCGTCCTCGCCTCCCGATAGAGTGGAGTTTATGACGTTGAACCATATCACATCACATCAATTATTTCTTTGATTATTATTTTAATTAATTTTATTTTATATTTATGAAAAAATTGTAGATATTCAAGTGGGTGTAATAATAAAAGTAGCTTCTGTTCTCAATAACTGGAAACCTGCTACCCCAATCCAGCTGGCAACGGTCCTTGAAGGAAACATTGGACTATCGTTTTGTGTTGTATTTATGGCCCTGTTCACACTAGCGGTTTGAACCGAGCGTAAACCATTCCAAGAAAAAACTGCGCAGTTGTGTGTGAACGCCTCCATTGACTTACGTTGCAACTGAACCGCTTAAACCGCGGCTGTTGAAACCACGAGTGGGGGGGGGGGGAGCCTAAGTGTATGTTTATTTCTGTCACTGGTTGATTGGGGCAAGGGAGCAGTCGCCGGTTGTCACTTTCCTTGTGATCACAAGTTAGAGAAAGCCAATGTTGGTAATGATTATGGGTCCCGATCCGGAGGCCGAGTGCCAGCCTATAGAGGCTGCACCTAAAGATAAAGAGGAAGGTACTCATAGGATCTGAAGAGCGATGGGGAGACAACTCTATCTGACGCCTGTCTCGTACAACCACCACTAGCTGATGATTCCTTGAAATATGTACATCGGAGGATACCATCTCCCCGATATCCACCTTCAAAACCCGTCAGTGCCTTCACTCTCAACTAGAAGTGCAACCTCGAGGGTTGGCATTCGGTCTCTGGATTAATTCCAAGATATCTCTCTAATATATCAACTTAGACTATTTCACTTTTTTTAACATGAAAAGAGCTGACAACGATTCTGTTCCCCTCCTCCCACAACCTCTTCTCCTCCTCCTCCTCCTCCTCCTCCTCCTCCTCCTCCTCCTCCTCCTCATCATCATCATCATCATCATCATCATCATCATCATCATCATCATCATCATCATCATCATCATCATCATCATCATCATCATCATCATCATCATCATCATCATCATCATCATCATCATCATCATCATCATCATCATCATCATCATCATCATCATCATCATCCTCATCCTTCTCCTACTGCTGTCACCCAATGACAGAGAAACAGACCCACACTAGCGCAGTACACAAAACTGAAAAGTTTCTTTCCAGAAATATCCATTAAAGGTCTCGAGCTATTGTGAGATTGTCTCTCCCTTCAATAAAACTCAAGGGAACAGGTTTTATCACTCTCCATCTCCACCAACACAAACGGCTACAGCTGTGCTAAGCTCAAGAGCAGCTGCACCAACAGAACCGTCAGCTGCAACAGCTAGAACATGGTTTTTATGAAGATTATGTTGACAGCTACACTACAGAACCCACAGCTCTCTTCAGGGTCAAAATTCGAAATTATGACGGTTCCTTAAAAGCCAACGCTGAAGAAAAAGAAGAAGAAGAAAAAGAAGAAGAAGAAGAAGAAGAAGAAGAAGAAGAAGAAGAAGAAGAAGAAGAAGAAGAAGAAGAAGAAGAAGAAGAAGGAAGAAGAAGGAGAAGAAGAAGAAGAAGAAGAAGAAGAAGAAGAAGAAGAAGAAGAAGAAGAAAAAGAAGAAGAAGAAGAAGAAGAAGAAGAAGAAGAAGAAGAAGAAGAAGAAGAAGAAGAAGAAGAAGAAGAAGAAGAAGAAGAAAAAGAAGAAGAAGAAAAAGAAGAGGAAGAAGAAGAAGAAGAAGAAGAAGAAGAAGAAGAAGAAGAAGAAGAAAAAGAAGAAGAAGAAGAAGAAGAAGAAGAAGGAAGAAGAAGAAGAAGAAGAAGAAGAAGAAGAAGAAGAAGAAGAAAAAGAAGAAAAAGAAGAAGAAGAAGAAGAAGAAGAAGAAGAAGAAGAAGAAGAAGAAGAAGAAGAAGAAGAAGAAGAAGAAGAAGAAGAAGAGGAGGAGGAGGAGGAGGAGGAGGGGAAGAGGTGAGAGGAAGAGTAAAAAGAAGAAAAAGAAAAAGAAGAGGAGGGAAAGAGGAAGAGGAAGAGGAAAAACAACAACAAAAAAACAGACGCTTCAGACCTGAGGCCGAAATCAGCGACGTCACGTGTAGCTTCGTTAGCGTCTGCTTCGGGTGATGGTCGGTCGCCCCTGAGGCTCAGACTTCCACCCACCCACCCCGCCACTATCCCCCCTCCCCTCCCCCATTCTCCCTTCCTCCTCCCTGCCTTGATGGAAAACTTGACAACCTCGATTACAGTTTCGCTTGATTCCATTCACTAAATGGTTAACATTTTTGCACGTCCACAAAGAAAGAATCACTAGTAAACTACAGTCCATAACAACAACAACTATTAGCTTATATACTTGTATACTGGACAAATTTAGATGAAAGAATTAGACAAGAACATTTTTTTTTTCAATAGAGTGGTTAACGAATAGAATAGACTTAATAACCATGTAGTGAGCGATGAAACTATTAATTGCTTAAAAAGAAGGTTAGATAACTTTATGGATGGGAATGATAGACGATAATGAACATAGAATTGGCTCATGTAGGCCTTATGGTCTCTTGCAGTCTCCTTCATTCTTATGTTCTTATATGTTTGTGTGTACATTTTGCGTGTGAGAGCTCACACAAAAAGAAAAAGTGGAATAAGGAAGACCAAAGACTCTACACGAACGTGGGTTCAAACAGTCCGGTAATCATGTTTTGATTCATCAGTAAAGAGATACGGGGCGAAATGTATATGACAGCTTTCCTGTAAAGGTAGCACTAACTGATACCTCGACTTTCACTGTCTGTAAACCCACAACCCCACGGCCGCCGCCAAAGGTCCTCAGAATTTACAATAAATCTCTATGAGGAGAAAATTTAGGCAGATGTCTGAGTTGCATTTGTGTAGGTTGATTTTTGTGTTATAAGTTGGAAGAAGAAAATAAGGGGAAAGCAGTTCTCTATTGGCGGCTTTCCTTTGAAGAAGTCGAGGAGAGTCGAAATTGTTAGAGATGATTAGCCCCAGTTCCAAGACCGTGCGCCTGCCTATCGGGGATGCACCTCCAGATGAAATTGAGGGCCCGGCCGGAGACCAAGTAGCATCACTGGGACGGAGGGGAAATTATTCTGTTAGTATGCCTCACTTCTCGTGTGAAGTTGTCTAGGCAAGTACATCTTGACAAAGCAGGAGTAACTAAATCTGGTTAAGCACGAACACACACACACACACACACACACACACACACACACACACACACACACACACACACACACACACACACACACACACACACACACACACACACACACACACACACATATACACACACATATATACACACACACAAAACACGCACACACACACATATACACACACACAAAACACACACACATACACACACATAAAACACACACACACGCACGCACACACATACACACACACACACATACTCACACACACACACACACACACACACACACACACACACACACACACACACACACACACACACACACACACACACACACACACACACACACACACACACACACACACACACACACACACACACACGCACACACACACAGTGGTAGCGTTTGTGGCCGTCACTACAGCGGTCCGGGTTCGAATCCCGGCCAGGGCTGAAATAGTTTCAGTATTGCTGCGCTGCGAGTCGTTACTCCAACTCTCGTGGGCGGGGAGTTGGGTGTGTGTGAGGTCGCAGCATTACCCATAGATCGGTCATATATGAGCTCTGAGCTCTCTTCCGAGAAGGAAATAGCTGTCGATAACGAGTCTAACGTGTGATCCAAGACCATGGTGAATCACATAGGCTGATATTAAGAACATGTTGAAACGAGAGAGCGCTACAAAGTATCTCACGAAATCCTGAATTACGTAAATCACAACTCACCAAATGGAGATA
>NC_134802.1:30820122-30825122 GCF_046742065.1 Oratosquilla oratoria
ACTATGAATAGGTCCATTTCTTTCGCACCAGATCCTCTCCTCCTCCCTTCTTCTCCTCCTCTCCTCCTCCTTCTCGTTCTCGTCCTCCTCCTTCTTCTCCTCCTCCTCCTCCTCTTCTTCCTCCTTCTCCTCCTCCTCCTCCTCCTCCTTCTTCTCCTCTTCCTCCTCCTTCACCTCCTCCTTCTCCTCTTCCTCCTTCTTCTTCTCCTCCTCCTCCTCCTCTTCTTCCTCCCTCTCCTCATAATCCTCCTCCTTCTTCTCCTCCTCCTCCTCCTCTTCTTCCTCCCTCTCCTCATAATCCTCCTCCTTCTTCTCCTCTTCCTCCTCCTCCTCCTTCTTCTTCTCTTCCTCTTCCTCCTCCTTCTTCTCCTCTTCCTCCTCTCCTTCTCCTTCCTCCTCCCTCCTTCTTCTCTCTCCTCCTTCTCCTGCTCCTCCTCCTCCTCCTTCTCCTCCTCCTCCTCCTTTTCCTCCTCCTCCTCCTTTTCCTCCTCCTCCTCCTCTTCCTCTCCTTCTTCTCCTCCTCCTCTTCCTCTCCTTCTTCTCCTCTTCCTCTTCCTCTCCTTCTTCTCTTCCTCCTCTTCCTCTCCTTCTTTTCCTCCTCCTCTTCCTCTTCTTCTCCTCTCTCTCCTCCTCCTTCTTCTCCTCTTCCTCCTCCTCCTTCTTCTCCTCTTCCTCCTCCTCCTCCTTCTTCTTCTCTTCCTCTTCCTCCTCCTTCTTCTCCTCTTCCTCCTTCTTCTCTTCCTTCTTCTCTTCCTCCTCCTCCTCCTTCTTCTTCTCCTCCTCCTCCTCCTTCTTCTCCTGCTCCTCCTCCTCCTCCTCCTTCTCCTCCTCCTCCTCCTTCTTCTTTTCCTCCTCCTCCTCCTCCTCCTCCTCCTCCTTTTTTTATCTTCTTCTTCTTCTTCTTCTTCTTCTTCTTCTTCTTCTTCTTCTTCTTCTTCTCCTCCTCCTCTTCTTCTTCTTCTTCTTCTTCTTCTTCTTCTTCTTCTTCTTCTTCTTCTTCTTCTTCTTCTTCTTCTTCTTCTCCTTCTTCTTCTTCTTTTCCTTCGCCTCCTCCTTCTTCTCCTTCCTCTTCTTTTTTTTTATGGTATCAACACGGGCCAGAGATTATGCTCAGAACTTAAGACCAGAAGTCCCTGGCGGCCGTCACGTACTGCGTGGAGATCGAACCGCTGCCCGTAGACTGGCTATTTCTAGATCCGGTGCTCTTTTCTATTTTCAATTGTCTATATTACTTGATCAACCTGTCATGGGAAATGATAGAGCCCAGATTTTTTATGATACATATTTCAAATTATTTCTTACAAATTTTCTTATATATTCAAGAAAATTACCTCACTGTAAGTTAAATACTACATAAGAAGATATATACTGTAATGTGCTCGACAAAAAAATATCATATTGATGTTGTGAGAAGTGTTGCCTGGGCTAAAACTTTTGCCCGTGACTGTATCTCACTTTGATGGTTTCATAGGGCTTAGTAAGTTTGTTTCTGTAGTGAGAGATGGGTGTGGAGCCTCGGCTGTGTTGTATTGGCTGTGAATAAAGTCCAAAACCAATGTAATCATCTCTACTAAATAGACACTAACACCGAAACGTGGCACTGGTCAACAGGACCCCTGACGTAAAACTGTAACATCGTTAAAGCCCTTTATCAATTTCATTCTGGTTAATTTCAGATTATTTCATTCAGCCCGAGGAAATGTGGGGACAAAAGGCTATCTCAGTCTCCTAAGATGACGCGCATCACATATTTTCTTCAGAGAAACGTCAAGGTCCATTTATACGGTCAAACGGTTTGTCAAACCCGGTTTGTTAAATAAGTGTTTGAAGTGATGTTTGTTCATGTCAATGGGATACTTGGTTGTCAAACACGTTTGACAAACGTGTTTGACAACCAAGTACCCCATTCACATGGTCAAACATCACTTCAAACACTTGTTTGACAAACCGTTTGACCGTGTATATGGACCTTCACATTATTTAGTTGGTGTGAAGGTAACACCCCATGTTAAACACACCGTCTCGATTACTCCGTTCTTAACATGATCCTACTCTCCTTGTTCTGTTCTTCGCAAACGGCAAAGGTGACGGCTTCGGCCGCAGCTACGCGCCTCCTGGCGTTAGCTCCTCACTTTTTGTGTCACTGACTGGTTGGAGACAGGAAGAGAGCTGTCGCCGGTTGTCAGATCTCTTTGTGTGAAAAAGTGGAGGAAAGATATTTGAAATTGATAGAGCTCATAGGATCCGGTCCAGAGATCGAATGCTAGCCCCTCGAGGCTGCACCTCCAGATGAGAGTGAGGGTGCTGATGGGATCTGAAGTCGAGCAGTGAGGAGACGATGACATGACTCTCTCCGACGTCCTTCTCACAAATTCCCATCTCATTAAGCCTCAATCTACTCGATGATGTTGTAGCGATGCTACTCTGAGAAGAGAAAGAGGTTTTGGTGAGTTCGTCTCCTTTATTGTAAGGTACGAATGAACTGACTTCACATGCGGCAGGAGCCGATATACATATATATAATATATATATATATATATATATATATATATATATATATATATATATATATTTATATATTTATACCGGCGCGGGTAGTGACCCGTGGTGCGTAATTACAGAATTACACTGGATTAGGTTAGGTCCCGGTCAAGCAGGTTCGCACTACCAAAGGAGCGTCAGGTCTAGCCATGTGGGTGACAACGTGCACTCCATGTCACGTGGTTGTCGCGGCTGTACAATGTCATTCATAAGTGGCGCTTTGGTCTTGACCGAACTTTGCGTCATGAGGATCCGGGTTCCCTTCCAAGGACTGTTGGAGTATTTTCTATCTATCACATTATTGATTATTGTTGTAAATTATTATTATTATCATCATTAGTTGTTAACAATTATTATCATTATCATAATAATTAGTTGTTAATAATTATCATTACTATCATCATCATTAGTTGTGTTGTTAACAATTGTTGTTATCATCATCATTAGCTGTTATCAGTTACCATTGCTATCATCATCATTAGTTGATATCAGTTATCGTCATTATCTCCATCATTAGTTGTTATCAGTTATCAGTTATTATCACCATCATTAGTTGTTATCAGTTATCACTTATTATCACCATCATTAGCTGTTATCAGTGATCAATTATTATCTCCATCATTAGTTATCAGTTATCAATTATTATCCCCATAATTAGTTGTTATGAGTTATTAATTATTATCACTATCATTAGTTGTTATCAGTGATCAATTATTGCATCATGGGGTTTTTGACCGAATCCTAGTTAATGTTGGTGTGCTGAATTCAAATATGCAATGAGTTTTTGCCCATCACACCAGATTTTCAAGATATGAGATATTATATTTTACGTGAATTGGCAATTTGGCAATTTTGTGCTTATGGTGAAAGATTTAGATGTATAGATGTACAAAATATTCATTGTTTATGATTAAGTTACAGCTACATGAACTTCCTTTTTTCGACATTCTATCATGCATAACAACTGGAAAACTCAGAAGCAGTTCCTCCACAATATCTTAATAGCTGTCAACCTTCCTGCTTCCAAGGAAATTCTTTATTACATCAGAGAAAGCATTCCAAGCTCTAGCCTCTACTTCATTCATTGTTGTGACAAAGGTGGCATCTCTGAGTAGTGTTCTTATCTGAGGTCCATCAAATATTCCTACCTTTTTCTTCTCTTCACTCAGATTTAGAAAGGTTGAACATATGTGGTAGAAGCATTCTCCATTGTCATCAAGGGCTTTTACCTATTGTTTTATCAAACCAAATTTTATGTGTAGTGGAGGAAAAACTGTTTTGTTTCTCTGAACAAGAGGATTATTAATGATGTTCTTCTCTCCAGGTGTCAAACTCCTTCTTGGGGCCCATTCCTTTTTCACCCAGTTGTCTGCTGTAGCCCTACTGTCCCAGTATTAAAAAAAAAAAAAAAAAAAAAAAAAAAAAAAAAAAAAAAAAAAAAAGTATTTTGTGTAACCTCTTTGCCGACCCAGCAAAAAGTTCACCATTTTCAAATCTGCCCATATTAACCATTCGTGTACATGATATTGCAACCTCTCCAAAACAATCTTGATGCTAGTATATTCTTCTTTCATGATTACCGAGTGTCCTACTGGAATAGGACCAAACTTGTTTCCAATGTGAAGCAATACACATTTCAAGCTCCTTTTGGAATTGTCAATAAAAACTCTCCACTCACTTGGATCATATGCAGGTGGTCCCATAGGAAGCAGAAGGCCTTCAACATCATTACAATACACAAGTTGAGCACCAGACTTACGAGTAGAATACTTCCGCAGTTCTGCTTCTCTATTACGATAAATAGAAACAGTAATGCCAGGTTATAGTATTCTTTTTTCTTTCAACCTGAAAGCTATCAATTCAGCAGACATCTTTGGCAAATACAAATCTCTTACCAGATCATTTAATTCAGCCTAAGTAAACAGAGAAGGTGTATCACAATCTTCAACAGAGGGCAGAAAAACATTATCTGGTTAATCTTCATTCGTATTAGAAATTGTTGGACTGATGACGTCGTCATCAATCTCAGGCAGTCCAGCAAATACTGGTACAGGTATTTCATCACAATGTGCAACTGGTCAAATGGAAGACGGGATATCTGGATATTTCAAGAGATGCTTGGTTTTCTTATTGAAACCTTTCACATTGACAAGACACAATTACCAGTTATCAAAATGGTTTGCCGGTTCCCTCCAAACCATTGGCATTCCAAACTTGAGCTTAGCATTCTTTCCTTGAGTTCGTGATCGCAAGGTTTCAACACATGTTTTGCACACTATGTGAGGAGCCCAGCTTTTGTCCTGGTCTCCAAGATGTACCTTCAAGTAGGCAAGGTACGAGTACATTCTCTTGACAGAAGTAGTTATGTATCGCCCTTGATCCTTGAAAGTGTAGTTTCCCACAGATGTAACAAAATACATATGGGTCATTACCCCCATTTTCTTCTTTGCGATGTTGTA
>NC_134802.1:30865122-30877622 GCF_046742065.1 Oratosquilla oratoria
GAGTGTCGGCTGGTGTTTTGCAGTATTGATAAACAGAGGTGACTGATTGTAATATCGCTGATGTAGCAAAAATTGTAAGCGTACAAGCCATTTCCGTTGAGACATAATGCTTACGTGGTGGTATCGTTTGAAACAGTATAACAGCCTCTCTGATTAGAGAAAAAGGTGGAGGAGGAGAAAAATTATTGGCGCAGGAAGGAAAAGTCACGCCCTTAAGGAGTGGCACTTATTTGAGAAGTAAAAGGATATTGGATGAATGAAAGAGTGACGTCAGAATGAAGGTGGCTTGACGTAATGTAGAGGGATCTCAACGGGACTCTCGAGGTGTATATCACAAGACCAAGAAGCAGAATGAAGATTTAAAATACACCCTCATTTTATTCACCACTCAAGCTTAAAGAAGAAAAGGAAAGGGGCCTTAAGAACCAACTCTAGAAAATTACTGCAACGGGTAGTGACAGCGGTGACGGGGGTGACAGTGGCGGCGGCTCGGGATGAACTCTCTCCGAAGAGAATACAAGACTGGTGCATGCAGCAAACTACAAGACTGAGGCAAGATAAGTCTACGGGTACACCAATCTACAGTGCACGCATCCATAATCATGCAGTGCACAACCACAACCACGCGTATACTGAATCCAAGGGACGACAAGACGAGGAACGAGGGGTCTACAACACTACGAGCAACTACTACTACGAGTGGAATAAAGCGATCTTCAAGGCGATCATTTACAAGACGATCTTCAAGGCAGTGAGTGACGAGGCTGATGAACGACGAGGCTGACGAACGACGAGGCTGACGAGGGACGTCGAGGTGACGTACGTAAGCAACACTACGTGGAGGCAGTCAAGTCAAATCAACTTGCTGAAGGTATGAAAAATATAGTTTTACGACACGAGGTTCATACCTCTAATATTAATATTCCCAGATTCACAGGGGAATTAAGCACCTTAGGAGTTAATAAGTTCCTTGCTCAAATAGATACCTTAATTGTGAGCATAAATATAACAGATGAAAAAAAGAAAAATAGACATTTTAAAGGAAAATATAGATCCTGAGAAGGGGGGTAGAGCTAGGTTTATCATAAACTTCCAGCAAATGGAAGGTATCAACCAATATGAGGCTTACAAGAAAGCATTTATTAAACATTTTATGTTCAAATGTGGCCAGGATCCTATCAGGTCTTTGGTAAAAATTATCAAAGAAGTTAGAACAAGTGAATCAGACATAGTATACTTAGCTAGATTAGATAGATGGTCAAAAGACATGAAATCTATCTTGAAAGATTCAGATTGGATAGAAAGTTCTAGTGATAAAATGGAAGTTTCTCAGGTAATAAAATTGATCATATTTGGACTGTTTACCAAAAATTCAGATGATTTAAGGGCAGAAAAGCTATACAAGGATTTAAGATCAAACCTAAATTTAAGGGAAGTAGATTATCTTCTTCAAGGGTACAGTGAGACCAGAATAATATGTAATGACAGTGGGCCAACATAGAAACTCTAGAGAGTTTAAGAAAACAGAAGTAAGACATATACGGAATGTTAGAAGTCCATCTAGGGATAATAGAATTCTATGTTTTAATTGTAATACCTGGGGACACAAAGCACAAGACTGTTTTTATGAAAATGATTTGTAGAAATTGCAAATATGAGGGTCATGATGAATATCAGTGTAGAAACCCACCATTCTGTATGTTTCACCAAAGAATAGGCCATAAATCTCATGAATGTAGAAATTTTTGTATGCACCAGGAGTTGAGAGGAAAACCCCCAGACACAGAATAAATCAATATTTTAGAACTCCCCACATATATACCGATAGAAGGTATTGTGTTAGATATGGGAATAAAAGTAAGGTGAAAGAAACTGACAAACAGATAATTACTATTGGAAGAACTGTAGGATCTCTCATTGCTGGTAGAGTGTTCAATAAGCCTATTCAAATATCTATTGATACAGGATCTGTAGTTAATGTAATTACCAGTAAAGTTTTAAACCCGCTGAAACCAGGAGTGAAAATTTTGGAACCAATCCGTTACTCATTGCAAGGAGTGACTGGAAAGCAATTAAAAACATTAGGTAAGGTTGAGCTAGAAGTTATCTTATATACAAATGAACATTTGCACATTCCAGTGATAGTTGTAGAAGAATCTGTTTTTCCAGGAGACTTATTGATAGGATTTGCAACTATGAGAAAAGAGAACATGGTCATATGTCCTGCTGACTTAGGGATCCTAGTGAAATCACAGTTAATCCCATTTTTAAATCAACCAGACTTAAGACCAGTGACAGGAATCAATGAGTCCTTAGACATATATAAGAAATATAACAATTTCACTTTAGATAACGAGGCCGAGCGGTCCAGACCAACAGAAAGTAAAGCAACTTGTAGTGAACCCAACTCTGATTTTCAGGAAATCCCAGAAATTACTAAATCATCAACTACTACTAAAGCTTTACAAATTGTGGATGGTGGCGTAATAAAGTCGACGTTATTACACTCCAGAGCAATTAACAGGATCAAAGTGCAGTTGAAAGGAGTCACTGTAGACTCTGAAATTTTAACCCTCCCAGAATCAATTAGATTAAAAGGTTTGAAGATGGACTCAGGAATTTATAAGTCAAATAAGAACATAGTAGAAATATTAATAATTAACACTATGAATAAAGATATAGTTTTAAGGAAAGATACATAAATAGGATGTTTTCAGGTGTATACAAAACCCATTAAGATTTTAAATGAGAGTAGTGAGGTGGTAGAATTACAAATTCCATCAATCTGTTCAGTTCAAGAAGAAAAATATCTAAGAAAAAAATACAAAGATCTGTTAGAGCCTACAAATTGCCTTGAGTTTGATGAAAGTTTAATTGCTTTGCTTGTGAAGCACAATACAGCAATTGCGTTGCCAGGGGACGCCTTATGCAAAACAACTGTCTTAAAACATCAGATTAGATTAAAACTAGGAACACAACCTATTTACATGCGCCCCTACGGAGTTCCTCACTCTAAATTAGCTGTATTAGATAAACTGGTCACTTAAATGCTATCGGAAGATATTATTGAACATAGTAAAAGTGAGTGGAACTTTCCTTTGATTTTAGTGCCAAAATCAGATGGTACTACGCGACCAGTTATTGATTATAGGGAATTGAATAAGCACACCATTCGTGACAGGTTACCATTACCAGTAATTGGTGACATTTTGAGAAGTTTGGGAACTGAGAATAGGTATTTTAGCACAATAGCTATCAAATCTGCTTTTTGGCAAATAAAGTTGCATGAAGACTC
Source organism: Oratosquilla oratoria (assembly GCF_046742065.1). Taxonomy (NCBI): domain Eukaryota; kingdom Metazoa; phylum Arthropoda; class Malacostraca; order Stomatopoda; family Squillidae; genus Oratosquilla; species Oratosquilla oratoria. The sequence continues at coordinate 30,868,418 of NC_134802.1, forward strand.
AAGAGAGTTCATAGCATTTTCCACTCCAACGGGACATTATGAGTTCAAGCGAATGCCATTTACGTTATGTAAAAGTCCATTAACTTACATGAGATTAACCCATTCAACTCCGATGACAAGATGTCTTGTCATTTGGTCAAATAAAAAAAAAATCATAAAACACCAAAATGTTTGATCAAACACCAGAAAAATATGACGTCAATCCTCGCTTCGCTGCGAGCGAAGCGAGGATTGACGTCATATTTTTCTGGTCTTACATGAGATTAACCCATTCAACTCCGATGACAAGATGTCTTGTCATTTGGTCAAATAAAAAAAAAAAAATCATAAAACACCAAAATGTTTGATCAAACACCAGAAAAATATGACGTCAATCCTCGCTTCGCTGCGAGCGAAGCGAGGATTGACGTCATATTTTTCTGGTGTTTGATCAAACATTTTGGTGTTTTATGATTTTTTGTTTTATTTGACCAAATGATAAGACATCTTGTCATCGAGTTGAATGGGTTAATGAATACAATTCTAGATGGATTGTTAGGAAACACTGCCAGTGTATTTCTAGATGATATTTTAATAGTTTCTCAGACAGCAGTTGAGCACTTTAAGAAATTAGATTTGATATTCTTAAGACTAGTTGAAGCAGGATTGAAAGCGAAACTTGAAAAATGTAAGTTCTTGAAAGACAGTGTTATTTATTTGGGACATAAGATAGATAGACATAGACTTAGTACAGGGAATTCAAAAGTTACAGCAGTGAGGAATTTTCCAGTTCCAACCAATGTAGACAAGGTTAGGAGCTTTTTGGGATTGGCAGGATATTATAGAAAATTCATTCAACGATATGCTGACATTGCTAATCCATTAAGTTCTTTGTTGAGGAAGGACTCAAAGTTCATATGGGGACCTGCACAGCAGCAAGCTTTTGATAAGTTGAAAGATAAACTCACGAGTTAACCTATTTTAGTTTTTCCTGACTATGAAAAAGCATTCATTCTTTGCACTGATGCATCTGACATAGGATTAGGAGGCATATTGATGCAAGAGAACTTTGAAACCAATAGCTTACACTTCAAGACTTTGTAATAGTGCAGAGAGAAACTACTCTAACAGAAAGAGAAACTTTAGCAGTAATTTATTCTTTAGAAAATTTCAGGGATAATCTAGGATATCCAATCAGAGTTTGGACTGATCATACAGCTATTCAGAACTTATTTAAGCATAAGAACCTTAGGGGCAGACTCGCTAGATGGTTTGCCATACTTTAGTGATATGAATTTCGATTTGAATATATTCCGTATAGAAAGAATGTTGCAGCAGGTGCACTTTCTAGAAATATTAGCCAATCAATGACAGGGTTGATTAATTTTGTTTGTAGTATAGAAGAGTTAGTAACTTTAGATGAGGAAATGCTAATAAGAGAACAAAGGGATGATAAGACATGCGATTCATTAGTCAAGTACTTGATGAACCCAAGAGGAGATCCTCCAAACCTACCAAAGGGGTATAAGATAGAGGAATTTCATTTGATTAATGGACTTTTGTATAGAAAAACAATTGTAAATGGAAAAGATATTTCTAGAGGTACAGTAAATCAGTTAGTAATACCACAAACTCTTGTAAAAGAGATATTGAAGTTACTTCATGGTAGTGATTGTAGCTCACATCCAGGAAAGGATAAAACTTATAGACAAGCACAACTTAAATACTTTTGGCCAGGTATGAAGAAAGATATATATAATTATATTGAAAATTGTTTGAAATGTGTTAAGGTGAAAGGAAATACACCAAAACCTGCTCCTATACTTACCTATCCCATTCCACAGAAACCTTGGGAAAGAGTTCACCTTGACACATTGGAGTTACCTATGTCTGAGAGTGGATATAAATATGTATTTGTTGCCATTGGTTATTTTTCAAGATTTTGTATTTTACAACCCATTCCAAATAAGCTGAAACTATTGCTTCGGTAATCTATGATCAGATAATCTGTAATTTCACTACACCTAAGATCTTGGTTTCGGATAATGGAACTGAATTTAATAACAAAATCTTGGAAAAATTATGTAGTTTATTTAAGATCAAGAAAGCCAGTATCTTAGTGAATCACCCACAAAGTAATGGGGCTGTAGAAAGGTTAAATTAGAAAATAATCACATGTCTTAGAAGTATGATAAGTCCTCACAGTATAACCTGGGATACTTGGATTCCTTGAGTTAAGTGTACTCTGAACAACCAAATTAATAGAGCAACAGGTGATACACCTCATCTTATGATTTTTGGGGGAAGACAAAACTCTTCCATATGAAATTTTGACCGCAGACCAGAAACCTGTGTATAATATAGATGATTACATATCAAACGGAATAAATACTTTTCAAAGTATTCACCAAAGAGTTAGGGAACATATGCAGGGGTATTCACAAGAAATGAAAAAGCAACAACACAGCGCATAAACTAGAATTGAAAATAGGAGATTTAGTCATGGTCAAACTACATTCACCCTATAATAAACATTCACCAAGGTACTCAGGTCCATATAGGCTAATTGATTCTGCAGGTGGAAATAAATTTCATTTAGTCCACCTAGAAAATAAGGAAGAAATGATAGGCCATTTAGATGATATGAAAAAGGTTAGGTTGCAGATCTATGAAGATGATTGTTGTGATACCCTATGCATCAATTTTAATGAACCAGAAGAGTATAGAGAATATTATAATAATATTCTTTGTGAATTGAATATTAATCTTGATACATTTTACAGATAGTATTGTTTGACCATTTGTATGTACTTGGGATGGGAGACCTAAACAACTGGAACTTGGTGTCAAGCAGATACATGGAGACCTTGGATCTGCTGTGGTCAGACTTGGAACCTTAAGGACCTCTCACATAAGTATTGTGATAATTATGAAGCATTAAGACTGTCTTTGAAATGCAAGAAGAGACACTTAACAATAACTTTAAAGTAGTGAATTTTGCAAATATATTTGCAAATGATTTCATATTGCTATCATCTTTGAAAAGATGATAAAACCATTCACCATTGAAAAATAGTGTTCTTAGTGAATTTTGCAATTTTGTTATTTGTTTGCAAATTATTTTGTTTGTAATTTATTTTGATTTATGCCTTATAAATTTTACATGCATGTTATTTACATTTAATTTGCTTGAACTATTTTTGTGCATTTTGGAGGGCTGCCTTTTTCTTTAATATGTACTATATGTAGATTAGCTTCTTATATTAGCAACCCCTGTAAGAGGGTAACAGAAATCATTGGTCGGGACGACCAAAGGTAGCTGCCGAGCCCTGTAAGAGGCCGGTAGATAGAGGGGTAGGTGGAGACGTATGCTAATGTTATAGGTTTAAAAACAATGGCCGACAGGAAGGGCTTAGTCATCCACGCGCTTGCTCGCGCCTTGTTTATATAAACAATGCTGAGTTGCAGAGTGAAGGAGAGTGTCGCCTGGTGTTTTGCGGTATTTATAAACAGAGGTGACTGATTGCAATATCGCTGATATAGCAAAAATTGTAAGCGTACAAGCCATTTCCGTTGAGACATAATGCTTACATGGTGGTATCATTTGAAACAGTATAACAGCCTCTCTGATTAGAGAAAAAGGTGGAGGAGGAGAAAAATTATTGGCGCAGGAAGGAAAAGTCACACCCTTAAGGAGTGGCACTTGTTTGAGAAGTAAAAGGATATTGGATGAATGAAAGAGTGACGTCAGAATGAAGGTGGCTTGACGTAATGTGGAGGGATCCCAACGGGACTCTCGAGGTGTATATCACAAGACCAAGAATCAGAATGAAGATTTAAAATACACCCTCATTTTATTCACCCCTCAAGCTTAAAGAATAAAAGGAAAGGGGCCTTAAGAACCAACTCTAGAAAATTACTGCAACGGGTAGTGACAGCGGTGACGGGGGTGACAATTAAAGAAAATGGAGAAAAGTGGGAAATAAGCCTGTTGTTGTTTGCTGACGACACTGCGCTTGTAGCAGGATCAGAGGAGGGATTCAGGAAGTTAGTGACAGTTTGAGAAGGTGTGTGAAAGAAGGAAGCTGAAAGTGAATGTGAGCAAAAGTAAGGTGATTAGATGTGCAAGGGGAGAGAGTGACAGCAGGCTGGAAGTGACCATGAAGGGAGAGAGACTGGAGGAAGTGGATAGTTTTAGATACTTGGGTGCGAATGTGGCAGGAAAGGGAGGAGTGGGGGTGGAGGTAAAATGTAGATTGAGAGAAGCGAGTAAATGCCTTGGTGGATTAAAAAGTATAATGAGAAATAGACATCTGAGAATAGATGCTAACAGGAGGTTATATGAAAGAGTGATTGTGCCGACAGCATTGTACGGGGCAGAAACATGGAACATGAGAGAGGAAGAGAAAAGGAGTTTGAATGTGTTTGAGATGAAATGTCTGAGAAGTATGATAGGGGTTACTAGGCTAGATAGAGTGAGAAATGAGGAGGTGAGGAGGAGAACAGGGGTGGAAAGGGAGTTGGGAGATATGCTTGATGAAAGAGTATTAGGATGGCTTGGACACAAGGAAAGAATGAGTGAAGAAAAATTAGTAAAAGAAGTGTGGAAGGCAGAGATGGAAGGAGTGAATATGAGGGGGCGTCCTAGGATGAGATGGATGGATGGGGTAAAAGGGGCATTACAAAAGAGAGGAATGTCTGTTGAGGAAGGACGGGAGAGGACAGAAGATAGGGGTGAATGGAGAGGGTTTGTGTATAGATGATGCTGTGATGCATGAGGGGGAGTGGGTGGGGGATGGGGGGTGAGGAAGTATGCAAGAGAAAAATTTGACGCAGCCCAAAGGGATTTCTCCCCGTCTTCTCCTTTTCTGCATGGGGGGAGGGAGAGGGTGGGGGGTCGCCGAATTTATGAAGCGGCCTTGCTGTGGATGTGCTGTGTCTTGCGACACTGCTTCTGACCCAGGGCAGTGGACAGGATGCAGGGATAACCCGTCATCCAGGAGGTGCCAAGATAAGAGGGAGGGAGGAGGGTGGAGGGGAGTGGAATATATAGGAAATGGAATGGGTGGTAGTAGTTTCTATGCCTTTTTCTTTTTGGCTACCCCCGTGTAAGGGGAAAAAGCCTTTGGTATATGTATGTATATGTAATATTATCATTGCTATCATTATTATTATAATTATTATCACTATTATCACTATTATTATTGATATTGTAATAGTAATGATAATATCAACAGGAATAATGATAATAACAATATTAGGTCATAATGATAATAGAAAGTTAATAATATTTAATAGCAACATCACTATTTTCGTGATTAAAGTTAACATTAGAAATGCGTCTCCTTACGCAGTTAATTATTCTGTGTTTTCCTTCTCCTCTTAGCTTCCTCCCTTTGCTTCACTTTCAGCAATTTGTTGTTGATGATGCTGCTGCTGATCATGTTTCTGTTGTTACAGCTGACGTTGCTGCTGACTATGTTTCTGTTGTTAGCGCTGACACTGCTGCTGATGCTGCAGTCACTGATGCTGATGTTTCCGTTGTTAGTGCTTACACTGCTGCTGATGCTGCTGTCACTGATGCTGATGTTTCTGTTGTTAGTGCTGACACTCCTGCTGATGCTGCTGTCACTGATGCTGATGTTTCTGTTGTTGTTGCTGCTGATGTTTCTGTTGTTCGTTCCAATATTGCTGCTCTTTCTGCTGATGATGATTCTGTCGCTTGTGCTGACATTGCTGCTGATGCTAATGCTGTTGCTGATGTTGATGTGTCTGTTGTTAGTAATGATATTGCTGCTGTTTTTGCTGACTATATTTCTCTTCTTAATGCTGACGCTCCTAATGTTGCTGCTGATCATGTTTCTATTGTTAGTGCTGATACTTCTCCTTTGCTAAAGTTGTAAGTGTTGACATTGCTGCTGAAGCTGATTAGTATATATTCACGTAGATACTTGTTTGCATGTACTTGCATTCCTATTCTACGTTTTCTGTTCTATTCTATTCTGCCTTTTCTATTCTATTCTAACAATCCTACGTTTTAATCTAAGTGCCGCCAGTCGGTTGTATTCCGTTTAATGAATGTCAGTGCAGCAGCAACAGGGTTAGGATAACTTCGATTAACTTCTTTGTTATGAGGATTTGTTTCCTAGGCTTTACTTTGGTGCCGGACGATTATATTCAAATATCACTTTAGCAACTCTTCTCTCTATTTCGTGTATTTTTTATTTATTCTTTTATTTATCTCTTTATTCATTTGTTTATTCAACTAATTATCCATGAATTTATTTGCATTACTTATTTGTTTATCTATTTTTGTATTTATGTATTTATTTATTTACTTTGTTTACTGATTCATTTATCTATTCATTTCAATTTTGCTCTCGCTATAAAGTTTTATTTATCTGTGTAGGTACTTTATTCCACTTAAAGCGTCAACTCCATTTTGATTTGACTCTTTCAATGGCAGAACAGACTTGACTGATTTATTTATTCATTTATTCATTCATTCGCTAGCACAGATATTCATCTTTTGACGTTGGCTAATATTTCCAACCCGTTACCTCTAAGACCACAGGATTTGCATCAGCCAAGTTCTCCCCCTTGGCCAGAAACAGTGAGGAGAGTGACGGTGGCTGTGATTAGTAAACCTGATAAGCGCGCGGCTCTGCCACACCGCGCTCGCCGACAGTTCCGTTGCTGCCAATACGGAACAACAGGAAAAGCATCACATGGGGATTGTGTCCTGTGGCTTCTTTATGCAAATCGGGGAGCTTAAACATCGTGTTCTTTTAATCATACTAAGAGGATGAAGCCTCCTTTTTTGCTCTCCAGTTATACTTTGCAAAAGTCTCCTTTGAGTCCTTCATGTTTTTGTTTATAATATTTTCTCTGTTATGTTGGTTTTAATCTTATAAGCTACCTGATGCGACGCCACTCCCCTCCAACTGTCGCATGCACGAGGGAGATTGTCGTAGATGAGGTTAGCCAGGCATTCTAGTCAAGAACTAGTAGTTCCATCAAGTGCCTAGTATTTGTGTGGGGGGGATGCGGAAGGAGTTCCATTATGTGCCTTGAACCTAAGTGTGGGGAAGGAGGGGAAGTAACTCTTAATTGAGTGGAGAAAAAATGTAGCAAAAAAAAAAAAAAAAGGAACAAAAGATTTTTTTTTTTTTTTTTTTTTTTTTTTTAGGGGGGAGTCAAAAGCGTTGCGTTTTGTAGACAAATGTGATGTCGATTCTGCATTGATTATGTTTTCTAAATCCACGTTATCCTTACTGATGAAGTTCTGTGGCTGTCTGCCGTCGAATCAGAATAGTTGACGACAATAACAAAACAAAGTTCCGGAGAATGTTAACGATTTCTTGCTATTTATATATTTATTCATCTGTCGTATTTCATTATTCAACTTCATTTCTATTTTATTTATCTGGTTTTATTTCACTTCATTTATTACATTTCATTTCACTTTATTTTGTTCTGTTTTTACTTATTTTTCATTTCGCTTTGTATCATTTTTTTTACTTTAACATATCTTATTTCATTTTACGTTATTTGTTTCATTTTATGTTATTTCATCCTATCGTATTTCATTCCTGAGTTAGAAGCAACAACATGATTACTGACGGACCTCATTTCTATTTCAGAAATGTAGATATCCATGACATAACATGACTAGATGCAGTAGAAACTCAGCCATTAAACTGACTCATCAGGACAAATGGAATACGTAATCGGAGTTGGAGGCGAATCTGTCCTAAGGCTTCCGCAGATGACGACGAGAGGAGTTCCGATGCTAATCGGCAGCATGAGGGACCAAGCCAGAATGCAAGAGGAAAGAAATGATAAAAAAGACGAAGAGAAAAAGGAGGAGAAGGAGAAGGAGGAGAAGGGAGAGGGGGAAAGAAAAAAAACCCAGAGGGACGAAGATGGAGAACAAGAAGATCATGGAAAAGAAGAAGAAAAGTAGAAGAAGTAGAAAAGGAGGAAAAAATAAAAGGAAGAAAGGCAAGAAAAAAGAAGAAGAAAGAAAAAGAAAAAGAAGAAGTATATAAAAAAAGAACAGAAAGAAAACGACAAAGAGGGCGGGAACCAAGGAGAAGGAAAAAAAAAAAAAGAAACGAACAAGGAGAAGGACAAGAACATCAAGGAAGAGAAGAGGAAGAAGAAAATAAAAAGAGTAGGAGCAAGAAAAAAGAAGGTAAAAAAAGAAGAAGTATAGAAAGAAGAGAAAGAAAACGATGAAGAAGGCGTGAACCAAAGAGGAGAAATGAAAGAGGAATGGAAGCCACTTGAAGACTCTCTTCGGAAACTTTTGAGTCTCAATATAGAATACTCGAAGCCTTAAAAAAGTAAATAGATAAAAAAGAAAAAGAAAATAGAAATAATAATAATAACAAAAATGATCACGGAGGAGATTCTCCATCAGATGATTACAATCATCCGGCGGCATCAAGAATAAATAGTAAGACATAGAAATTTAGCAAAATTCTCAAGTTCTAATTACTGGAGTAAAAGAAAAAAAGATGGTGCTCATCTTCGGAGTCCAAAGGAATGTAATCATAGTTGATGAAGAAAGTTTTTAGGTATGTAGACGAGCATAATTAGTGTAACTAAACACTACAGTTGACCGAATGTTATGATGATTCAATCTAATGTATGTTAAATCTCATGTATGGTGTATGTACTTATGTAAATAATACACACACACACACACACACACACACACACACACACATATATATATATATATATATATACATATATATATACATACATACATACATACATACATACATACATACATACATACATACATACATACATACATACATACATACATACATACATACATACATATATAGATATGTATATATATACATGTGTGTGTGTGTGTGTGTGTGTGTGTGTGTGTGTGTGTGTGTGTGTGTGTGTGTGTGTGTGTGTGTGTGTGTGTGTGTGTGTGTGTGTGTGTGTGTGTGTGTGTGTGTGTGTGTGTGTGTGTGTGCTTGTGTGTGTGTGCGTGTGTATGTATGTGTATGTGTGTGTGTGTTGTGCGCATTTGTGCCGTATGTGTATGTTTAAATACATGCGTATATTCACTGATTTCGCTTTCCCAGGCCTCAGCAACCTAACGCATCAGAAATCAGACAAACAAGATATTGCTACACGAACATGCCTAATGTCACTAAAGAAACCCATTAAACCCCCTTTATTATAACTGCCCCTA
>NC_134802.1:30882622-30885122 GCF_046742065.1 Oratosquilla oratoria
TATTATTATTATTGTTATTATTATTGTTACTATTATTATTTAAATATTTAATTTTTCGTTTTTATTATCATTGTTTTCACTATTATTGTCATAATTACTATTATTTCTTGGTTATTAGTATTATCATTTTTATTATTTTTTTTATTGTTTTTATTATCATTATTACTTTTATTTTATTGTTATTATTTTCTGTATTGCTATTATCATTTTTTTATTATTGTTAATATTATCATTTAAATATTTAAATATTTATCTTCATTGTTATCATTACTATTGTTACATTTTCTATTAATAATTTCTTTGTTATTAGTGTTATCATATTTAATTGTAAAAATGTCTTCATTGTTACGTTAGCCACAATGTGATGTTCACATTCGCCACCAACTATGGTAACTCGGGGAGGTGGTGAGGTCCACCCCATGTATTTAATGCCCACAGCCCGTTTGTACACATATTCCTTTGAAAAAGCATACCTGCGAAACTAGTCAGGAATAAACTCAAGACTAAGACTCCTGTGTTCAGTATATATATATATATATATATATATACATATATATATATATATTTATATATATATATATATATATATACATATATATACATATATATACATATTTATATATACATATATATATATATAATATATATACATATTTATGTATATATATATATATATACACGTACATATAATACATACATCCATGTATATATATATATATATATATATATCTGTGTGTGTGTGTGTGTGTGTGTGTGTGTGTGTGTGTGTGTGTGTGTGTGTGTGTGTGTGTGTGTGTGTGTGTGTGTGTGTGTGTGTGTGTGTGTGTGTGTGTGTGTGTGTGTTTATATATATATTATATATATATATTTATATAGTATATATATATATGTATATATATATATATATACATGTATATATACAGTATAAATATATATATATATATATATATATATATATATATATATATATCCATATATATATATGTATATATATATATTTACACAAATATACTTATATATATATATATTATATATATATATATGTATACATATATATATATGTATATATTCATATTTGTATTCATACATACATATATATATATATATATATATATACATAGTATATAGATACATATATATATATATACATAGTATAAAGATACATATATATATATATGTATATACACCTCTGTATATATTTATATATATATATATATACATATATATGCATATATATATGCATATATATACAAAACTGTGCGGAGTGGCAAATGATCACTCAAACCAATTAGATATTCAAGAAGATTTAGATCAATTACAGCAATGGTCTGAAAAGTGGCTAATGAAATTTAACACAAGTAAATGCAAGGTAATGCACATAGGTAAAAATAACAGTAAGTACGATTACAAGTTATTTGGAAATTCGTTAACAAAAGTGGATAGTGCAAAAGATCTCGGCGTAATTATCAGTAACGACCTCAAATCATCCAAGCAGTGTATTTCAGCCTCTGAGAAAGCAAATAAGATTCTAGGACTGATTGCGCGATCATTTGATTTCAAAAGTCCATCACTCATTAACAAGCTATATAAATCGTTAGTTCGTCCACATTTGGAATATGCTGTTTCCGTATGGTCACCGAATCTCATTAAAGACATTGACAGATTGGAAAGAGTACAACGGCGAGCCACAAAACTGATTCCAAATATCAAAAATAAATCATACGAAAATCGACTAAAACATATGAATCTGTTTTCCCTAAAAAAGCGTAGACTCAGAGGTGACTTGATACAGGTCTTAAAAATTCTAAAGGGAATTGACAACATCAAAAGTGACAAAATTTTTACATTGAATGAGAATCAGACAAGAAACAATGGTCTCAAACTGTCCGGAAATAGATTCAATTTGGAAGTAGGTAGAAACAACTTTGCCAACCGTGTAGTTAATGAATGGAATAAACTTCCTGCACAGGTAGAGCAATGTAGTTCAGTTCAAAGCTTTAAGAATCATTTAGATAAATACCTAAGTAAGATGCTGTAATGATTATAATTTATCTTATATTATTTGTTTTTGTTTTGTTATCATTTGTCTGTCTGATTTTTTATTTATTATTAGTTATATGTCAATTTATTATTATTTACTATTGACATATTTGTTTATTATTTAACTATACCTATGCTTTTATTTATGTATTTTATGTCATTTAGATTATTATAGTTTTTTATTTATTCATTTATTAATATTATGATTTTTTTCGCATCCGGCCTAGATATGGACCAAAAGGTCTCCTGTTGGCATGCTCCGCCTTTGTAATCCTTAATATATATATATATATATATATATATATATATATATATATATATATATATATATATATATATATACAGTATAAAGATACATATGTGTATATATATCACATTTATGTATATGCACCTCTCTCTATATACATATATATATATATATATATGTATGTATGTATGTATTTATAATTACGTACATGTT
>NC_134802.1:30890122-30895122 GCF_046742065.1 Oratosquilla oratoria
AAAGGGATTTGTTCCGATCCTTACCCCTTGCCAACTGGTGCACTTGGGCCTTGTGTAAAACAAGAATTGGGGTCGCAGATTAGTGATCTTTCCTATTCTCGGGAATCAGTTCAATTCCAGGTTTCAAGGCTTTTAAGTGTTTGTTGGTGTAGTGAGCTAAGGCTCTGTGAAGGTGATCTTACGGGTGGCCGACAATTCACTTTATTTCTAAGCCATCAACGTCAAGGAATTCGACAGAAGCCTATATGCAGAAACTGATACGTGGTCAAGCGAAGGACTCGAACATCCACTCACACGTAACAAGTGACCATTGACTAAACCGATTGCGCTATGTGTGTATATATATATATATATATATATATATATATATATATATATATATATATGTGTATATATATATTCATATATATATATATATATATATATATATATATATATATATCGCAATGGGGTAAGTCACTTGTTACGTCTGAGCAGAGTTCGAGTCCTTAGCTTAACCACGCATCAGTTTCCGTTTATATGCATTCATCGAGCGCCTCGTCAGTCTCGGTTGTGATGGCAAGGAATTAAAGTAAATTAATGTGGTTGAAAAGATATAAATGTGTTCGCTGAGGACCATTCAATGTATGTAAATATATATATATATATATATATATATATATTTATACATATATATATATGTATATACATATATACATATATATACATATGTACATATATATACATATATACATATATATATATGTATATGTATATATATATATATATATATACATATATGTATATGCGTAAGTAACCACTAGGAAAAGTAAACTAACGAAGCAGAGCGCTTTCGTATAATTACATCTTCAGTGCAGATACAAAGAAGGAATTATAAGATGAAGAAACAAGGTACAAAATATATGACATAGTGAAGAGGGCATTCGGAGAGGTAGTGGAAGAAGTACACGTGACGGACGTTTGGGCCGTCCTGGTAGCCAACAAGTATGGGACGTTTGGGCCGTCCTGGTAACCAACAAGTATGGGACAACTGCTCATAATTTATATTACAATTCAAACAATTTTGAAATTTCATGAGAAATATAACTATCTAATTTGTACAAACCTTGATGAAGATTAACATTTATCCCCTTACTAGATTTGATCAAACTGCATTCAATTAAATTTCTTTCTGTTATGTTGTTGTTGTATGTGATGACTAGCGTTATCCCAGTCAACTGGGTGGTTAAAATGGTTCATGTGGTTGAATATACCGCTAGATTGGTTTCCCTCTCTAACGTATTTCTTATGTTGATTGATTCGTGTTGTGAGTGTTTTAGCAGTCTGACCAACATAAAACTGATTACATGATTTGCAAGGTATTTTGTACACACACCCTTTATTACTATTGACAGAATTATTTATGAGTAGTTGTCTTACAGTGTTCTTATTATTGAAAACTACATTAATGTTAAATTTACGTAATATATTTGGAATATTTTGCAGGTTCTCTTGGTACGGTAAAATTAGCAAGTTATTCATATTGAAAGTTTGAGTTGACCTAAGGTTGTAAAATGTCCTTTTAGCACGATTGTAAGCTTTGTCAAGAACATGTGTGGGGTATTGTAGCTTAGTACCAATGTCGTAAATACATCTTATTTCATCATCGATGTACTCTGGGCTGCAAATGCGTAGGGCCCTGAGGTACATCGACGAAAAAACAGATATCTTTACGCCATCAGGGTGTGAGGAATAATAGTGTATATATGAACAAACATTGGTTGGTTTGCGATATACACTAAACTTCAACTCACTTTCACGGCGGTAGATATTACAATCAAGGAAAGGCAAGACGCCTTCTTTCTCTATCTCCACCGTGAACTTAATGGAACTGACCAAATTATTAAGCTTACATAAAAAATCATTTACATTATCTTGAATGGGCCACAGACATAGGATGTCATCAATGTACCGCATCCATGTAATGTTGGGGGGAATGATCTTACTTAAAATTTTGGTTTCAAAAAACTCCATATATAAATTACTCAATACGGGGGAGAGAGGATTACCCATGCTCATTCCAAATTTCTGAGAATAGAATTTATCATTAAATTGGAATTTGCAATCTTTAACACACAATTTGATCAGTTCAATTAAGGTGCCTGAAGGTAATGGTAAATCGTGCTTTTAATCATTTGGTCAGTTCCATTAAGTTCACGGTGGAGATAGAGAAAGAAGGCGTTTTGCCTTTCCTTGATTGTAATATCTACCGCCGTGAAAGTGAGTTGAAGTTTAGTGTATATCGCAAACCAACCAATGTTTGTTCATATATACACTATTATTCCTCACACCCTGATGGCGTAAAGATATCTGTTTTTTCGTCGATGTACCTCAGGGCCCTACGCATTTGCAGCCCAGAGTACATCGATGATGAAATAAGATGTATTTACGACATTGGTACTAAGCTACAATACCCCACACATGTTCTTGACAAAGCTTACAATCGTGCTAAAAGGACATTTTACAACCTTAGGTCAACTCAAACTTTCAATATGAATAACTTGCTAATTTTACCGTACCAAGAGAACCTGCAAAATATTCCAAATATATTACGTAAATTTAACATTAATGTAGTTTTCAATAATAAGAACACTGTAAGACAACTGCTCATAAATAATTCTGACAATAGTAATAAAGGGTGTGTGTACAAAATACCTTGCAAATCATGTAATCAGTTTTATGTTGGTCAGACTGCTAAAACACTCACAACACGAATCAATCAACATAAGAAATACGTTAGAGAGGGAAACCAATCTAGCGGTATATTCAACCACATGAACCATTTTAACCACCCAGTTGACTGGGATAACGCTAAAGTCATCACATACAACAACAACATAACAGAAAGAAATTTAATTGAATGCAGTTTGATCAAATCTAGTAAGGGGATAAATGTTAATCTTCATCAAGGTTTGTACAAATTAGATAGTTATATTTCTCATGAAATTTCAAAATTGTTTGAATTGTAATATAAATTATGAGCAGCTGTCCCATACTTGTTGGTTACCAGGACGGCCCAAACGTCCCATACTTGTTGGCTACCAGGACGGCCCAAACGTCCGTCACGTGTACTTCTTCCACTACCTCTCCGAATGCCCTCTTCACTATGTCATATATTTTGTACCTTGTTTCTTCATCTTATAATTCCTTCTTTGTATCTGCACTGAAGATGTAATTATACGAAAGTGCTCTGCTTCGTTAGTTTACTTTTCCTAGTTGTTACTTACGCATTTGTGAACACACGCTCCTAGTGTTTTTATTGCATATATATATATAATATATATATATATATATATATATATATATATATATATATATATATATACATACTCTATTCATTTTTTATTTACTTCGGTAGGAAGACTTCCCCTTACCTTCAACTGAATAGAATAGTCTGATGACGCTAGCCAGAAAATAAAATAGTGGAATTCATCACAGCAGTTTGGAGTCAAATTCTGTATTAGCTTTTAAACATATGTAACCAGACATAACCATATATAACCATGTGTAACCCCTCTACATATGGCCACAGTGGTTCAGCAAAGGCTACGTTTAAGTGCTGCAAGGCTTCAAGCGTTCAAAAAAAAAAAAAATGAAATCCACCCATAAGAGACTGACGACCCGAAATTCAGAGCACGTGATTGATAAGATATCTAGTACAAGGAATATGCACACATATATGCATTTACACACACACACACGCACACACACACACACACACACACACACACACACACACACACACACACACACACACACACACTCACACAAACACACACACACACACACACACACACACACACACACACACACACACACACACACACACACACACACACACACACACACACACACACACACACACACACACACACACATAAGCATTCATTCCTGTCCAAAAGTACGGCCGAATTGATGAACTTAGCCTAAGACATAAATGAACTGATTTATTACACAAATTACGAAGGCCCATTAGAGTGACTTGATGCCAGAGTATTTCGCACTTCAGAGAACCGACGAGCGGGATGATCCAATTTCCAGGTAATTTCGTGCTCAAACTGATGTCATCATACTTACATGCCTCAAAATCCACCTCCTAGTCATTCATCATGCGCACACATACATGCACACAAACGCACGCACACACAAAGGATTACAAAGGCGGAGCATGCCGACAGGAGACCTTTTGGTCCATATCTAGGTCGGATGCGAAAAAATCCTAATAATAATAATAAATAAATAAATAAAAACTATAATAATGTATGTATCAAATAAAATACATAAATAAACGTATAGGCACAGTCAAACAACAAACAAACTGGTAAATAGTAAATAATAGTAAATGAGAATCAAACAGACAAATGATGACAAAACAAAAACAAATAATATAAAATAAATAATAATCATTACAGCATCTTGCTTAGGTGTTTATCTAAATGATTTTTAAAGCTTCGAATTGAACTACATTGCACTGCCTCTGCAGGAAGTTTATTCCATTCATTAAATACATGGTTGGCAAAGTTGTTTCTACCCACTTCCAAATTGAATCTATTTCCGGACAGTTTGGGACCATTGTTTCTTGTCTGATTCTTATTCAGTGTGAAAATTTTGTCACTTTTGATGTTGTCAATTCCCTTAAGAATTTTAAAAACCCGTATCAAGTCACCTCTGAGTCTACGCTTTTTTAGGGAAAACAAATTCCTATGTTTTAGTCGATTTTCGTATGATTTATTTTTGATATTTGGAATCAGTTTTGTGGCTCGCCGTTGTACTTTCTCCAATCTGTAAATGTCTTTAATGAGATTCGGTGACCATACGGAAACAGCATATTCCAGATGTGGACGAACTAACGATTTATATAGCTTGTTAATGAGTGATGAACTATTGAAGTCAAAAGATCGAGCAATCAGTCCTAGAATCTTATTTGCTTCCTCAGAGGCTGAAATACACTGCTTAGATGA
>NC_134802.1:30920122-30930122 GCF_046742065.1 Oratosquilla oratoria
ATAATTTGACATTTCGTCCACAGGTAATCGTCAATTTTATTGTAAACAATGTGTGGTTCGAGCCGTTGTTATTACTTCAGATTTTTTTCTTGTTATATCTTATTTATCTATTTATCTTTTCTTTTTTTATTAATATATGTATACATATATATATATATATATATATATATATATAAATTTTGTCTTGGTGATATATATATATATAGATATATATATATATATATATATATATATATATATATATATGTATGTTTATATATATATGTATGTATATATATATATGTATATATATATATATATATATATATTTGTTTTTATCAGTAAACGAGACTGACTCACGAATGTTCGCCTCCTCGCCTCAATGACTTATGTAAGTTTGGAAAACAATTCAATACATAAATGGAATATCGTCTTTAAGAAGGTTTGTATATGCTCGTATTAGTTTGCGTGATTATAATTTTTTTTAGAAACCCATAGAAAATATATGCCTACTGACAATACACTGAAGGAGTTTTATCAACACTACCCGTATTAGATTAAAACCAAATATTGAAAAAATACACGTAAAACCACTCGTAAGGTTATGGCTCCCAACAAGATAAATATTGCCAATATCATAATCATCAATAAATTGACCAACTAATGACTCTTCCAGACAAAGAACAAAGCCTAGGTAAACAATCCCGACGTTATGAGCACAGCGCACAACGCTTTGGCCCACCAGGACTGCCGATATTAAATCATTGGAGGGGCCAGCCCCTACCCGACGCCAGGACCACTCCCCTCCCCCTCCCCCTCTCTCCCTCCCTGGCACTCCACGTTGGCACCCTGAGGCTCTCTAACATCTGCCGCCGTAATAACGAGTTAGCATTGTGATCGGCTACATGTTTTGGAATCTCCCTGTCCTCGCCAGATGTCCATGGACCTTTCCTCCTCCGAAGGGGATCCAAGAAGAAATCGCTCACGTCACAGACACACATTTTTCAACTTCCAGCTTCGGCGGGTTTCTCTTCCTCCTCCTCCTCCTCCTCTTCCTTTTCCCCCTCCTCCATCTTGCCCTCAAGGGACGGTTGGCCTCTCTAGACGATTGAGAGGGAGGAAGGAAGAAAGAGAGGAAGGGAGGAAGAGAGGAAGTGAGGAAGAGAGGAAGAGAGGAAGAGAGGAAGAGAGGAAGGGAATGTTTCCTTTCCCTCATGCAAAACTGCCTACATGAACATCTTACCTTGCAAGCGTGTCTCTGCATGATCATTCAACCTTGCAAACGTTTGTCTTCATGAACTTCCAGCCTTACAAAGGATTACAAAGGCGGAGCATGCCGACAGGAGACCTTTTTGTCTATATCTAGGTCAGATGCGAAAAAAAAACATAATAATAATAAATGAATAAATAAAAACTATAATAATGCATGAACATCCAACCTTACAAACATTTCTATGCAAACCCCTCTCTGCTTGAATTTCCAGCTTTGCAACGTTTCTTGGCATAAACTTCCAGGCTTGCAAACGTTCCTTGGTATGAACATCCAACCTTGCAAAGGTTTCTCTGCATGAATAACCAACCTTGCAAAGGTTTGTCTGCATGAACTTCTAGCCTTGCAAACATTTCTCTGCACGAATGCATGAACCTGGTTTCAGCGTGTCCTGTGCATATGATATTTGGGATATTCTAAACGGACTCACCAGACATTAGAGAAAATATGTATTTTATTTTTGTTGCATTAATTCGATTTTGTTCA
Source organism: Oratosquilla oratoria (assembly GCF_046742065.1). Taxonomy (NCBI): domain Eukaryota; kingdom Metazoa; phylum Arthropoda; class Malacostraca; order Stomatopoda; family Squillidae; genus Oratosquilla; species Oratosquilla oratoria. The sequence continues at coordinate 30,921,858 of NC_134802.1, forward strand.
TAAAATATACTTCACTTATATGGGGGATATTATGAACATACAAGGAAGACTAGACTAGAATAGACTAGACTGTACTAGACTAGACTAGACTAGACTAGACTACACTAGACTAGACTAGACTAGACTAGACTAGACTAGACTAGACTAGACTAGACTAGACTAGACTAGACTAGACTAGACTAGACTAGACTAGACTAGACTAGGTTAGACTAGACTAGACTAGACTAGACTAGACTAGACTAGACTAGGTTAGACTAGACTAGACTGTACTAGACTAGACTAGACTAGACTAGACTAGACTAGACTAGACTAGACTAGACTAGACTAAACTAGACTAGACTAGACTAGACTAGACTAGACTAGACTAGACTAGACTAGACTAGACTAGACTAGACTAGACTAGACTAGACTAGACTAGACTAGACTAGACTAGACTAGACTAAACTAGACTAAACTAGACTAGACTAGACTAGACTAGACTAGACTAGACTAGACTAGACTAGACTAGACTAGACTAGACTAGACTAGACTAGACTAGACTAAACTAGACTAAACTAGACTAGACTAGACTAGAGTAGACTAGACTAGACTAGACTAGACTAGACTAGACTAGACTAGACTAAACTAGACTAGACTAGACTAGACTAGACTAAACTAGGCTAGACTAGATTAGACTAGACTAGACTAGACTAGACTAGACTAGACTAGACTAGACTAGACTAGACTAAACTAGACTAGACTAGACTAGACTAGACTAGGCTAGACTAGACTAGACTAGACTAGACTAGACTAGACTAGGGAGGAGAGTAATTTTTTTCTTTAATTTCAAACTGATGATCATTTTTCAGACTAAGCTCATAATAAAGCGGACCAAAGAGTATTTTTATTTACATCCTGTATGAAATATTTGACAAAAAATATCTACATTTCTAAAGTTTAGGTATAGCATGGGCCAGATTTCTTTGTCCGCAGAGATGCATAATTTTGTTGTATTTTCAATGAAGTACCCATTATTGTATGCAGTGTATAAAGATGATACATATTTTGATTAAATTAAAAAAGTTCCGCTTCTTGAGCTCAAAGTATCGAGGTCGATTCCACACACCAACAGAGACGCACCCTTGCCTGGATATCGTAGTACATAGGGTAAAGGTGACCACCTTGGCTGCAGCCACCAGTATCCTAGTGTGCGTGCATGAAAAATAAACGAATTGTTTACAAACAAGAATGACAATAAAACAGCCATCCGGGGAGGTGACCCAAACATCGGCAGAAAAAAAAATGATTGCCGCAACTGACAGGGCTTGCCCTACCAGGGGTTTTTCACTTCCCACTTTGTTGGAGAGGGACGGTGAGTGATTTTATAATAGAATGACAAGTAAATAAAATCTCTCGTGTGACAGATTAAATGGGATTTTTCTTAAAGATGCCTGAATATTAAATGGAAATTGTTCTGTAACATTTAAACCAACAAAAATATAATCTCCCAGTTACAGGAACTTCAGGCATGAGCGTTGCAAAGGATGAGAGAAAATGCAATACATGCAATTGATGCATCTGAATGTTTATTTACATCATATAGCGAGCTCAGGATAGAAGAAAAACTACTATAAAATAATACTTCAAAGCTCTGTCGGGACAAAAGAAAAATAAAATCTGTTCTTCTGTGACACTGAAAAATAGCACGATTGGCATTGAAAAATGGAACGATTGGTTGTGGCAAATCGAGTTAAGCCTTTGACGGGATTAATGCTATAACTATATGTAGATGGCTCAGCTAGATTAACCCCTTGGTTACAGTATCACCTCTAGGATATTTTGCTTTCAAGCTCTGGTTCTCAACTAGTGTTTCGTTGACTTCTATTGCTCAGCAGGAAGGTTACTATAAGTAATATACTTAAAACTGGTTCATAATCATGGTTGTCAAAAAAAGTATTTCACACTAGTATTAACCGTTCCAAATAATTTATAAAGATTTTTTAAAAGAAATATATCAAGAAATATTTTGTTACAATTTTTATTTTTATTCAGAGAAGTGATCCAATATATATATATATATATATATATATATATATATATATATATATATATATATATATATGTGTGTGTGTATATATATATATATATATATGTGTGTGTATATATATATATACTTATATATGTATATATATACATATATATATACATATATATATGTATATATATATGTATATAATATGCTGGTACATTGTGACAAGTTGATGAAGGTGGGAAAAGAAGTCACGGGTCTAGTTCCGACTGAGTTTATTCCTGACCGGTTTCGCTCATACATTCCTCTGAAGAAGCATAGAGCGAACCCGGTCTGGAATAAACTCAAGAACTCGGATCTAGACCCGTGACTTCTTTTTCTACCTTCATATATATATATATATATATATATATATATATATATATATATATATACATATATGTATATAGATATATAAAGATATATATAGATATAGATATATATATATATATATATATATATATATATATATATATATATCATTAAAATTTGCAGCAGCTTATGCGTTCATGAGTTTTTTGCTGACATTCTCAACTTTTCTAATGCTGGCGCGCTGAGTCGTGCTAAGTTCTTTAATTACCTGACCAAATAGCATTGGAGGTATAAGTAAAGGCATCGGAATTATCTTCTCTAATTTTATGCAGAGCTTTCGCCTAACTGTTAGGCATCTTCAGTGCTAATGAGTACAGTGTGTGGGAAATGATCTTATATACACAATACACAGATCACAGACACATGCGTGCTGATCCGGTTGACCAATCAGGAGGCAGGAACACTAAGCTCCGCCCCCAGGCCTAGCGGCTGATCCTTAAGGTGACCTCGATGTCTTTTGATGTGGGAATAATAAATGGATCCGGAGTCTGTCTGTTCACCGTGGGGTTTTTATCTTTTATGTATAAGGCTTCTAGGATATGAAGGCGTGTGTGGTTTGTTTCTGTCTGTAAAATAGTGATGCCCTCCTCCAAATTCTTTCTTGTCAGTGGGGTCTGATGTACGTCTTCGTGGTGTCGCTTGATAGCGCCATTGGAGAGATGAAGGGTGAGACGCCTCGTGAGCTTCGTCGTAGTCATCCCTATGTATGTTTCATTGAGGGCTTCACAGTTCCCTTTTCTGCAGGAGTATTCATACACGAGATGGCTACGCTGAAGTTCCGGTGTCCTCTGGCAGGGGTTGTTCTTTATAAGGAGTTGGGATGTCTTCATGTTTTTATAGAAAATAACCAGATCTATTTTGTCGTTGTCGTTGGTGGGTTTCACGTCTTCGTGGATGATTTTTTCTAAGGGCTTCCTCCAGTAGTTGGCGTAGGAGATTTTTGGGGATCTTTATCTTTGCAGGGCCATCCTCAGGGTAGACTACCTGTAGGATGTAATCTATGGTCCACCCATTATAGAGCCGATGAGGAAGCCCTTAGAAAAATCATCCACAAAGAGGTGAAACCCACCAACGACAACGACAAAATAGATCTGGTTATTTTCTATAAAAACATGAAGACATCCCAACTCCTTATAAAGAACAACCCCTGCCAGAGGACCGGCGCCACCTTGATAGGGAGACTATCGTTAAAAACACCGACGTTGTGGCAAAAGAGGACCCACAGCTCTTGGCCATCATGAAGGTCATCTGGATAAATGAGCTACAACCTGCCTTCAATAGTCAGGTAAATGACTTTGCCCTCCTCCCTACCATTAAACTTGTTCGGAGGAGCCAGATGAACAGCCCCAGAACATGGGAGTCTACACCGCAGAGCCCTCCCACTTGCCACCCAAGGTAAGTGTGTGTATAATTTTTTTAAAGCAGATAAGGGCCATTAGGCGTGATAGCTTGTCATATTCTTTGACCTTCTTTCCCCGTATGGTGTATTGACTGCATAAGATTTACGCAATTAATATTTAATAATATTTCATGCCACCCCTATGAACTAGTCACATAATATTAGCTTGTAATTAGAGATGGCATTAAAATAAGGGTGTTAATCACAGTTTTAGCTTTCATTCTCCTCTCCGTTCTGTTGTCCTTCTTGGATATATCTCATTTACTACTGCTATGATTTTGTCAATCAGGATAGAAACGCCGGTGTCTCCGATGCATTACAGTCCTTATTCCTTTTGCTGTGGAGGGTGGTTTTCTGTTATCGTTGCTGTTGTTGTTAATGTCGTTTACGTCATTTGTTAATTGTTACTGTTGGTATTTTGTTGTTATTGTTGTTGTTTGTCAAACAGTGACTAAGAGGTGAAGCCAATCAAGAGGTTGAGGAGACATTGAGGCAAGTAGAGACCGGAGATCAGTAGAAGTAAAAAAATAATTAACTGACTGGAGATTCGTCTGCGATCATAGAATAATAGTGCGTGAGTCTGGTCCGTAAGGGTGCTACTGCAGTCCCTAAAACATTGGCTGTATTAGAAATATAGTCAGTACCTTATGATGAAGTAAGCAGTAAATGAAGGATCTTCCACGTTAACTTTTGGACAACTCCGTCCCCACACAGATGACCTAAGGCTCCTTTCACACGAATCGACTTTTCGCCGTGCGCCGCCCAGGACACGGCCTCGTGTTCTCATATAACCATGAGTGTCTATAGACGCTTTCGCACTCGGGTGTCACGCGTTAAAGCGTCGTAAGTGAAGTGGACACTCTTCTGTCTCCCATTAACTTTAAAGAAGAATGACCTACTTCCGTATAGCTTTTCAAGAATGCCTGGAAGAAGGGCCCCTGAGATCCCATTGTCTTCGAAGGCGTTTTGAGGCTTCTTTCTCCCTCTCCTCCGAAGGCATCTGTGGCGTCCTTCAAAGGATCCCTCACCTCTAAAGGTCTCTGTAGAAGCCTCTGGAGGGTTCTTCTCTTCCGAAGGGTGCCTGCTGAGTCCTCTAGATTATCTTTCACTTCCTAGGGCGCCTGTGAAGGATCCATCAGTTTCTAAGATGTGTGTGTGAGGTTCCGAAGAGTGTTTCTCTTTCGAAGGGTCCCCGTTAAGGCCTCTGGGAGCTTCTCTCATCTGAAGGCGTTTGTGGGATTCTCCGGAGGATCTTTGCCCCTGGGGGCACGTCTGCCATCTGCAGGAGGAAACCGAAGGCGAGCTCAAGAAGAAGAGGAAAAAGTTTCCCAGCGGCGACAGCCGAGGGGAGCAATATCGCTGTGGTCAATGCGAGATTTTTTTTTTTTTTTTTTTTTTTCTACACTTTAAGAGCAACGTCTCCCTCAAGCTATTACAAATATTTTGAAGAGGCGTCAGGTGATTAATTTTTAAGGTCAAAACAAGAGTGTGGGAGGGACTCAAGGTCGATGACTCTTTCCTCAGCTTCTGTTTTACTTGACACCAGACGACACCTCCTCACTTCACTGCCGAAGAAAATACCAGAAGCTTCTGGTATCTTGAAGGGAAACGAGTAAAATCGAACGCAATTTTCAAAACTAAATTAGCGATTTGTAGATCTTGCGTTCCCTTGTGTCTGAGGAAGAGTGAGTGAGGCTAGAAGGAGGAGGAGAAGGAAGAAGATGAGGAAGACAATGAAGAAAATGAAGAAAGTAAGAAGGACGAGGAGGAAAATGAGAAGGACAAGGAGAATGAGGATGATGAAATAAAAAATGAGGAGGAAGATGAAGAATGTGAGGTGGACGAGGAGGAAGATGAGGTGGACAAGGAAGATGAAGAGGACAAGTAGGATGATGAGGAGGTAAAGGAAGATTAAGAAGGAGAGCAGGACGAAGAGGAAAATAAAGAATTTGAAGAGGACGAAAAGGAAGTGTAGAGAATGATTGCCTTTTTGGTGTTGCCAGAGGTAGCATTGAATGTTAAAGAATGGGAAAAAAAATTCTGAGATATCCAGGATATCTACAGGTAGGGTTGATGAGGGAATTACCGGGTATGGAGTAACTGTCCTTGATACGCTCTGAATCTTGGTGCTCTGTAGTCATAAAGGAGATGTGTTACGTGAATCCCTTGCAGGATAGTGTTCTGGGGGGTTTGGTCTGTGTTGCCTCCGTGCTAACAGCACACGGCAACAACCATTCGCGTGGAAACATTTACTGTGATAATCGCAGTGTCGGTTTGGCTGTTAAGCGTGTCTGTGGTAACACGTATTTGCAAGGTGTTCTTGTTTGTAGTAGTATGTACAAAACAGTTGTGTCCTTGATGGAGAGCGTTGGTGTGTGCAATTTTGAGTGCAAGATGTATGTCTTGATCTCGTGTTTTGTTGGTGGGGGGGGGGTCCGTGTGACCTAGGCTATTGTCAGGGTGGGTACAATGGGTACTGACTGGCTCTGGATCCGGATGATAGCTTTGTCCGTGTCAGAGAATTTCCTGAAAAATTCACCTAGTGTGATACCCGATGCGAATAGAATAGTAATAGCTTTCTGGAGTGTGCCTTGGTGTAATTGGGAGAGTAGTTGAAAGTAAGCCATGAGTGAGACTACGTGTTCCAATGAAATCTTGTCGTCTGAGACCCAGTCTGAGTTTTTACGGATATCTTGGAGTTCACTCTTAAATGTTGAAGCAACTTTTACAGTTCACTCTTTGGTGTGGTGTGGACCATGATTGTAAGTTGTAGCCAAAGAGTATAGGGAGAAAGGAATCCAAGTGGCTCATATGGTGCAAAGGAATTCTTACAATGCTCTACGAAGTCATGATAAGACTTAGTTTCCTCAAATAGATCAGACTGAATAACGTCACCAGCTAATGTGTTATTCTTGTCTATTCTGGATGTTAGAATGGGTAATGGTTATTTTACCTTTTGACTTCGTGATGTTCCTTCATGTTATCTCTGATTCAACCTCAGAGAGGAAATTGTGTACAGGAATGTTCTTGCCGTTAAAGAGAGGTAATACGGTCTCATCTTTGACTACGATGATAAGATTTTGTGTTGTCATGGTGCTTTGAGTAGCAGATGAATTGTCCGAGGAGTTGTTAGCAGAAGGAGGGGACATATCTGGTATAATGGAAGTGAGCGTAGAGCGGCTGCGTGTACAGGGTCGTTATGTCGAGTCAGTAAGTTGTTTGGACACGTTCATAGACTAAACTGGTAAAAAAAAAAAAAAACACACACACAAACACACAAATCGTAATCCCTCGTAGGTGATATTTGAGAATGGAAGATGCACTACTGTAAACATGGGGAAGGAGTTAGTATAATGTATTGGGCTGGTGTGTTATAGAAATAATATACCCAAGAAAATATGAACATGCAAATGCACAAATATTGTAACGCCAAAGAAGAAGAGAGAAATATATATATATATATATATATATATATATATATATGTATATATATACATATATATGTATATATATATGTATATATACACATATATATATGTATATATATACATACATATATATACATATATATGTATATATATATACACATATATATATATATGTATATACATACATATATATATATATATATATATATATATATATATACATATCGGTGAATTTGGCGTTGAAGTGAAAATCTGAAAATCGCACTCGTGCGAAGACGTAAACGATGATGCGCTGGCAGTGGTGCAAAGCTAGTTGTGGTCTGGAGGAGGAAGTCGTCGTCCAAAACGGTAGTGACATGGAGAAGTTGGAGGATGTCCGACTCGTGGGAGTAATGCTGGATATGGCGACGAGGGTTGTCTCGTCGTGGATGCTGGACAATGCTGCGGATGGAGATTGTCTTGTAGTTGATGCCGCATGGATTTTCTTGTCGTGGATGGTGGACGATGCAGCGAAGGAGGATTGCCTCGAAGACTGCCAGAATATTGGTAGAAATGATGTAGGAGTTTGTTACTTTGATTTTTCTGTGAATATTAGTGCTTCGTATTTCACTACTTGCCGCCAGAATGTAGACTTGTCTGCTATTTACATTGGTTTTGGAGGCACTGAGACAAAGTTGTGGTTTGTTCTTTTTAATTTCTCCGTTACTAGACTGATCTGCATCTCAAATCTGTACACGAGGAAACACTGGAGGTTGACAATGGTACAATTTTACAAACAATATTCAAATGGTGGCTGTTGCCAAATTACAATGTGATGCACAACTTATTATCTACTATCTACTACTTAATTTACTCCTACAATGAGGCTGCCAATGGTACAATTTTACAAACAATATTCAAATGGTAGCTGTTGTCAAATCATAATGTTATGTACAATTTATTATCTACTATCTACTGCTTAATTTACTTTTACAATGTATAATACACGAACTGAGTATGAAGACCCAATATTCATATAT
>NC_134802.1:30941871-30954371 GCF_046742065.1 Oratosquilla oratoria
CTCTAACAAGTACAATAGCAAAAATTTGTGAAAAGAATTGTAAAAAATAGATGGGTAAAATATTTAAAATAAAACAATGTGCTCAATCCAAGGCAATTTGGATTCAGACAAGGGCGATCATGCGTCACCAATTTAATATGTTTCTATTCAAGACTAATAGATATAATACAAGAAAGAGATGGATGGGCTGTTTCACCACCCCTTGTCACCACTGTCACCACCGCTGTCGGCCGTCGACTATTACACGTATAATTGACTTGTAATATCACTCGTCTCAAGGCCCCTTGCCTTCGTTACCTGAATTTCACTAAATATTCAAGTTCCTCTTAAGCAGTAGGCCCAATGCCTTGTATTTCCTGTAGTCTCACTATTTTCTAGGCCCCGTGCCTAGTTCTCTCGTCCTTTGGGTTAATAAAAGGGTGGTGAATTTTCTTTCTTCTTTCACTGTAATTTCACCTTCTGGTTACACTCAGGATCTCTTTCTCTCGTCTCTACATCGTCTCTCTCGATCGTCTCCCTAGATCGTCTCTCTAGATCGTCTCTTGATCCTCTCTCTAGATCGTCTCTTGATCCTCTCTCTAGATCGTCTGACGAGATCCCGTATCCTACGCTAAGCTACCTTCGTCTGACGTCACTAATTTTTCTAATCCAATCTCCGGTGACTTTTCAAATAAATGTCACTCCTTATGGGCGTGACTTTGAATTCATGCACCAATAGTTTTTTTCTCCTTCTCCACCTTGCACCAATCCGGAAAGCCATTACAATGCCACTAGCAATATTGTTTACCTCAGCATTAGTCAAACGAAGCTAACCTGCGCTTACAGAGTTTTGATTACATCATCGATTATAAAACAGTCACCACCGTCGGTGTGTTTACATAGACATAACGTCGCCCTCACATAGACATAACGTCGCCCTCGAGCAGGCGTCGAGTCTGAATTATTCTAATGCCCTAGCTCATTTCCATTCGTACACTACCGGCCTCTTACAGGGCTCGGCAGCTACCCTTGGTCGTCCCGACCAATTTCTTATTTCCCTCTTACAGACCAATTTCTTATTTCCCTCTTACAGGGCTTGCTAATATATTTCTAGAATAAGCTAATCTACCCTTGCGTAATTGTTAAGCTACCCTCCAAAATACATCATTCATGCAATAAATTGGGAATAATACATAAACATAATACCTATAAATGTGAATAACATGCATGTCAATATATATATAAGGTATTGAATTAAGCGGTTACATGGTTGATTTGCTTTGACAGAGCCAATCTCCGGAATACAACAAAGGCAATCAGTGCTGCCACTAACACTGAAAGTAAGGGTATGATAAGGATTGGTAGTATATGTAAATCATTTGAGGGAGATCTTGACAATGGTCTTCTCTTAATTTTCAAGGGAGGAGAGTTTTCAGGCAATGTGAAGTTGAAGGTTGAAATGTAGGTGTCATCGGTTAAATGCATTGCATTAAGGGTATTAGAAATGGTGGAAATAGTGTCTGCATGCAATTCGCAGTTATCTTGAATAGAGACAAGACCTTCAACCAAATCCAATTTAGGACTCAACCCGGGACAATTTATTGATACCTTGGTCTTGTTAGGAAAAAACAGGTAATGAGATCCTTGTATGTTACAATGAGGGATCTGGTCTACCAAAATTCGTTGGTAATGACAATTGTTCATAACAGACATATTCCTAACCAGAGAGTTCATGTGAAGCTTCTCGGAACACAAAAGAGATCACTATGAACACTAACTTTTCAAATGCAAAACACATTAATCTAGAGTTTGAGTGTCTCTTCTTGTTCAATATTCAGTTTTTTTTTTCAACACACTTCATTTTCAAAGACAGTCTTATTACTTTAAAATGGTCACAATACTCATGTGTGTACTCAGATGAGAGGTCCTTAAGTCCTTAAGATTCCAAGTCTGACCACAGCAGATCCTAGGTTTTAGGTTTCCATGTATCTGCTTGACACCAAGTTCCAGTTGTTTAGGTCTCCCATCCCAAATACAATACAAATGGTCAATACTATCTGTAAAATACATCAAGATTAATGTTCAACTCTTGAAAAATATCATTATAATATTCTCCATATTCTCCAGGGTTATTAATATTTATGCACAAAGTATTACTATAATCATCTTCATAGAACTGCAAGCTAATTTTCCTTATGTCATCTAAATGTCCTATCAATTCTTCTCTTGATTCTAAATGTTTAAGTTTAAACTTGTTTCCACCTGCAGAATCAATTACCCTATATGGACCAGTGTACCTTGGTGAAAGTTTATTATTGGGTGAGGTTAGTTTGACCATTACTAATTCTCCAATTTTCAGTTCTAGTTTATGAGCTATTTTGTGTTGTTGTTCCTTCATCTTTTGTGAATACACCTGCATATGTTTCCTAACTCTTTGGTGAATACTTTGAAGAGTATTTATCCTATTGGATATATAATCATCCATATTATATATGGGTTTTTGCTCTGCAGTCAACATTTCATATGGCAGAGTTTTGTCCTCCCCAAAAATTATAAAATGAGGTGTATCACCAGTTGCTACATTAATTTGATTGTTCAGGGTACACTTAACACAAGGAATCCAAGTATCCCAAGTTACACTATGAGGACTTATTAGGGTTCTAAGACATATAATCATCTTTTTGTTTAACCTTTCTCTACTCCATTACTTTGGGGATGGTTAACGAGTATATTGACTTTCTTGATGTTGAATACACTACATAGATTTTCCAAGATTTTGTTATTAAATTCAGTCCCATTATCTGAAACTAGGATGTTAGGTGTAGTAAAATTACAGATTATCTGATCATAGATTACGGAAGCAATAGTTTCAGCTTTCTTATTGATTATGGGTTGTAATATACAAAATCTTGAAAAATAATCAATAGCAACAAATAGGTATTTAAAGCCGTTCTCGGATAATGGTAATTCCAATGTATCCATGTGAACTCTTTCCCAAGGTTTCTGTGGAATGGGATAGGTGAGTATAGGAGCAGGTTTTGGTGTATTTCCCTTCACCTTTACACATTTTACACACTTTTCTATATAATCATATATAGTTTTCTTCATTCCTGGCCAAAAGTATTTAAGTTGTGCTTGTCTATAAGTTTTATCCTTTCCAGGATGTGAACTACAATCACTATCATGAAGTAACTTCAATATCTCATTTACCAGAGTTTGTGGTATAACCAACTGATTTACTTGACCTCTAGAAATATCTTTCCCATTTACAAATGTTTTCCTATACAATATTCCATTAATCAAATGAAATTCCTCTATCTTATACCCCTTTGGTAGCTTTGGAGGATCTCCTCTTGGGTTCATCAAATGCTTGATTATTGAATCACATGTCTCATCATCTCTCTGTTCTCTTATTAGCATTTCTTCATCTAAAGTTACTAATTCTTCTATACTACAAACAAAATTAATCAACCCAGTCCCAGTCAATGGTTGACTAATGTTTCTAGAAAGTGGATCTGCTACATTCCTTCTACCCGGAATATATTCAAATTGAACTTCATAGCACTGAAGTATCGCAAACCATCTAGCAAGTCTGCCTCTAAGATTCTTATGCTTAAATAAGTTCTGAATAGCTGTGTGATCAGGTATTATGTTTATGTATTATTCCCAATTTATTGCATGAATGATGTATTTTGGAGGGTAGATTAACAATTACGCAAGGGTAGATTAGCTTATTCTAGAAATATATTAGCAAGCCCTGTAAGAGGGAAATAAGAAATTGGTCTGTAAGAGGGAAATAAGAAATTGGTCGGGACGACCAAGGGTAGCTGCCGAGCCCTGTAAGAGGCCGGTAGTGTACGAATGGAAATGAGCTAGGGCATTAGAATAATTCAGACTCGACGCCTGCTCGAGGGCGACGTTATGTCTATGTGAGGGCGACGTTATGTCTATGTAAACACACCGACGGTGGTGACTGTTTTATAATCGATTATGTAATCAAAACTCTGTAAGCGCAGGTTAGCTTCGTGATGTCAATGTCTGGTTTGACGTCCTTCTACGGCCTTGTCATTCGTCAACGACATTGTTCCTCCTCCATCACACACTCTGCCTTGAAGACCGCCTTGTAGATGATGATCACCTTGAAGAATCTTGAAGAATGCTTGTTCCCATCGTAGCAGTTACTTGAAGTTGTAGATTTCTCTCGTAGTCGTCTTGGAACTAATACACTCTTGATTTTGGTTGTCTTGTTCCCGTAGACTTCTTGCGCCACTTCTCTTCGGAGGTGTTTAACACTCAGTTCGTTCGTCGCACCGCTGTTCACCACTTTCACCACCCCTTGTCACCACTGTCACCACCGTCGGTGTGTTTACATAGACATAACGTCGCCCTCACATAGACATAACGTCGCCCTCGAGCAGGCGTCGAGTCTGAATTATTCTAATGCCCTAGCTCATTTCCATTCGTACACTACCGGCCTCTTACAGGCTGATTGTGCATTTCTAGACCTAAAAAAAGCTTTTGACAAAGTACCACATAAGAAGATGCTTAAGAAATTAGAAACTGAAGGAGGAATACAGGGCAAACTGCTTAATTGGATGGAAGACTTTTTGCAAGAAAGAAAAATGAGAGTACTGATAAGAGATCAACACTCAAAATGGGATGAAGTAATAAGCGGTGTTCCACAAGGAACAGTTCTGGCCCCAATAATGTTTGCTATATATATTAATGATATGGATGAAGGAATTGAAAGCTATATGAGCTTTTTTGCAGATGATGCAAAACTATTGAAAAAAGTGAACACGGAAGAAGATTGTGAATCACTACAAATAGATCTAAATATAGTACAGGAATGGAGTAGGAAGTGGGAGATGGAGTTCAATACAAAAAAGTGTAGTATAATGGAATTTGGAAAAAGTAAAACCAGAATAACAGGATCATATAAATTAGGAGTAGAAGGAATAAAAAAGTAAAAAATGAAAAGGACCTGGGGGAGTCATTATTATGAATATTATGTCACCTGAAGAACCTATAAATAAGATTTTTGGAGAAACCTATAATTTAATAAGAACAATCAAAGTGGCATTTACATACCTGGATGAAGAAATGGTGAAGAAAATTCTAATCACTCTGATAAGACCAAGATTGGAATATGCAGCAACGATATGGTCACCAAGTGCAAAAAAATGCATACGAAAACTTGAAAGAATACAAAGAGCAATTACAAAATTGGCACCAACACTCTCAAAACTATCATATGAAGAGAGACTAGCAAAACTTGAACTACAGACACTAGAGCAAAGAAGAGAGAGAGGAGATTTGATAGCTATTTACAGAATCATGAAAGGCATAGAAATTACTGATAGAGAGAATCTGATAAAATGGGATGACAGAAATACAAGAGGACATGGAAAGAAAATAAAAAAAGACAGCTATAGAAGAGATGTGAAAAAGAACAGCTTTCCTCACAGAGTAATAGACAGTTGGAACAAGTTAGATGAGAAAGTGGTGTGTGCAAAAACAATACATGAATTTAAAAATAGTTTAGATAAAATGAGATACGAAAACGGGACACCACGAGCATAGCTCCCCTTCCCGTAAAATACAACTAGGTAAATACAACTAGGTAAATACACACACATACCTTGTGCCAAAAAATGAAGAAACTAGAAAGAATTCAATGAGCAACGGCAAAGATGGCACCAACACTTTGCAATTCATACGAACAAATATTGGATAAATGAAATCTACCAACCCTGGAACAAAGAAGAGAAAGAGGTGATTAGCTAACCATCTATAGGATTATGAAAGTGATAGAAATTCTTGATGGGGATGACCTACCAAAATGGGACAGAGTAAATACAAGAGGACACGAGAGGAAACTTAAGAAGGACAGTTACAGAAGAGACCTGAAAAAGAATAGCTTTCCAGAGATCTGAAAAAGAATAGCTTTCCACACAGAGTGATAGATATCTGGAACAAACTGAATGAGGAAACAGTGAGTGCTAAAACTATACATGACTTTAAGAAAAAAATGGATGCGGAAAGATACAATAGTTGGTCACTACGAGCATAGCTTTCCCCGCAAAATACAACTAGGTAAACACACACACACACACACTGTTCACCTAGCAGCGAGTAGGTACGGGACGTTAGTCAAGGAGTTGTGACCTTGCTGTCCCGGTGTGTGGTGTGTGAGTGGTCTCAGACCTACCCAGAGATCGGCTAATAAGGAGCTCTGAGCTCACTGCCGTAGGGTGGTGTCTGGCTGTCTCGACAGAGACTGCAGCAGATCCGAGGTGAATACACACACACATACATACACGAATTTAGAAACAGTCTAGATAAAACGAGATACGAAGGCGGGACACCACGAGCATATGTACCCTTCCCGTAAAATACAACTAGGTAAATACACATACACACATTGTCGCTCACGAGTCCAACACGTGATACAAAGACCAACGTGAATCACACACGCTCACACACACACACACACACACACACACACACACACACACACACACTAAACTGGAGTTACCGACGCTGGAGCAAAGAAGAGAGAGAGGTGACCTACTGACCATCTACAGAATCATGAAAGGCACAGAGATACTCGATAGAGAGGACTTACTAAACTGGGACAAGAGAAGCACAAGAGGGCATGGAAAGAAAATCAAGAAACATAGCTACAGAAGAGAACTGAAGAAAAACAGTTTTCCACATAGAGTAGTGGACACTTGGAACAAACTGGACAATGGAATAGTATGTGCAAAAACCATTCATGAGTTTAAAAGCACACTAGACACTGCGAGACACAAAGGCGGGACACCACGAGCATAGCTCCCCCTCCCGCAAAATACAACTAGGTAAAGGTTAGTACACACACACGATTCGGTGGTGCGGATGGTAGAGTCCCCGACTGCCACTATGGCGGTCCGGGTTCGAATCCTGCCCAGGGCTGAAAATAATTTCAGTATCGCTGCGCTTCGAGTCGTTACTCCAACTCTCGTAGGCGGGGAGTTGGGTGTGTGTGTGCGTGTAAGGTCACAGCATTACTCATAGATCGGTCATATACGATGTCTGAGCTCTCTTCCGGGAGGGAGACAGCCGTCGATCACGAGCCCAACGAGTCCAACAAACAGGACTGAAATAATTTCAGTATCGCTGAGCTGCTGGTCGTTACTCCAACTCTCGTGGGCGGGGAGTTGTGTGTGTGTGTGTGTGTGTGTGAAAGGTTACAGCATTACCCATAGATAGGTCATATATGAGTTCTGAGCTCTCTTCCGAGAGGGAAATAGCTACCGATCACGAGTCCAACACGCGATCCAAGACCATGGTGAATCGCACACGCACACAGTCAAAGGATTACAAAGGATTACAAAGGCGGAGCATGCCGAGAGGAGACCTTTTGGTCCACAACTAGGTCGGATGCGAGAAAATAATAATAAATAAATAAAAATATAACAATATATATGATAATAAATCAAATATATAAATGCATAGGTATAGTTGAATAATAAACAAGTAAATAATAGATAATAATAAATTGACATATAACTAATAACAAATGTGAATCAAGCAAATAATGATAAACAGACAAAATGATAACAAAACAAATAAATAATATAAAATAAATGACAGTCATTGCAGCATCTTGCTTAGGTATTTATCTAAATAATTCTCAACGCTTCGAACTGAACTACATTGCACTGCCTCTGCAGGAAGTTTATTCCATTCACTAACTACACGGCTGGCGAAGCTGTTTCTACCCACTTTCACATTAAATCTATTTCCTGACAGTTTGAGGCCATTGTTTCTTGTCGGATTCTCATTGAGTGTGAAAATTTTGTCACTTTTGATATTATCAATTCCCTTTAGTATCTTGAAAATCTGTATCAAGTCACCTCTGAGTCTACGCTATTTTAGGGGAAATAGATTCATATGTTTTAGTCGATTTTCGTATGATTTATTTTTTATATTTGGAATCAGTTTTGTGGCTTGCCGTTGTATTTGTTCTACTTTGTAAATGTCTTTAATGAGATTCGGTGACCATACGGAAACAGCATGTTCTAAATGTGGACGAACTAGCGATTTTTATAGCTTGTCAATGTGATATGGACTTTTGAAATCAAAAGATTGCGCAATCAGTCCTAGAATCTTATTTGCTTTCTCAGAGGCTGAAATACACTGTTTAGATGATTTGAGGTCATTACTGATAATTACGCCGAGATCCTTTCCACTATCCACTTTTGTTAACGAATTTCCAAATACCTTGTGATCGTACTTACAGTTATTTTTACCTATGTGCATTACTTTGCATTTACTTGTGTTAAATTTCATTAACCACTTTTCAGACCATTGCTGTAATTTATCTAAAAAAAAAATTGATTTAATTATCTAACTGATTTAAGTGATCATTTGCCATTCCACACAACAAATTTGTAAACAATAGATTTTAGTCCGTGGTCTATATCATTTGTTTATACTATGAATAAAAGTGGTCCAAGAACGGAACCCAAAGGAACTCCACTCGTAACATTTTTCCATATAGAATTTTTGCTATTTAGAACAAATCTCTGTTTTTGATCATTCAACCAATTACTATTCCAACTTAGGCTACCACTTATTCCATGTGAAGCTAATTAAGTAAGTAGTCTTTCGTGGGGGACGGTATCAAAAGCTTTTGCAAAGTCTAGATATATTAAATCTATATTGTTGTTTCTTTTGCTATAATTCCAGATGGCTGTGTTGTAGAATTCAAGTTAGTCAGTCACGCAAGAACGTTTCCGTCTGAATCCAAGCTGGTTATCATTTATTAAACAGTTACTTTCTAAATGATGTTCGATAGCTTCTCTGATGATAGTTTCCATCACTTTTCCTACAATTGAAGTCAAGCTTATAGGCCTGTAGTTATTTTTTTTTTTCACCTTTTTAGAATATTGGAGTGACGTTGGCTAGCTTCCATTCTTTTGGGATATCTCCGACCGTCAGGCCCTGGTGTTTTATCAACTTTGAGTGTCTCTATACACATTCTAATTTTTTCTTTTGCTATATTTACCGTAGTAAGTTTACCCTAGACTCACAGGTTTCAGTTTGGAATTCACTTAGAGGTGTTTCGTTTCCGAATACTGACCTAAAATAGTTGTTTAAAATATCACACATTCCTTCGTTTGAATATTCAAGTTAACCGTCAGCAGATAACAGAGGGCCAATGTAATTCCTAATAACCTTTTTATCTTTAATGAGCTCTGAATTCTCTTCCGGTAAAACACTAAATCAACAGGTTTACTGCACAATTGGCAAAAATGGGGTGGGGGGTTACAAGTTAATACACGACACTAATAACGGTACAAATTACAATATACACGAGCACAGTATCTACCCTGCCTACTTCCAACGCTATTCGCTTTGGTACTGCCGTCCCTAGAAAACGACGCATTTGGGTATTGCCCATTAAGAGAACGCACAAACACATGCACGCACGTGATAAGCTTTCTCATATGCAATCCACACTGCAACAATATGTTCATACAAGATGCATTAGTAGAGATATTCGTCGAAGGAAAACTACAAAATAACAATGATAATGATAATGATAATAATAATTATATAATGATAATAATAATAATAATAATAATAATAATAATAATAATGATAATAATGATAATAATGATAATAATAATAATAATAATGATGATGATGATGATGATGATGATGATGATGATGATGATGATGATGATGATGATGATGATAATAGTAATAATAGTAATAATAGTAATAATAATAATAATAATAATAATAATAATAATAATAATAATAATAATAATAATAATAATAATAATAATAATAATAATAATAATAATAATAATAATAATAATAATAATAATAATAATAATGATAATAATAATAATAATAATAATAATAATAATAATAATAATAATAATAATAATAATAATAATAATAATAATAATAATAATAATAATAATAATAATAATAATAATACATATATGCATACATTCATACATACATACATACATACATACATACATACATACATACATACATACATACATACATACATACATACATACATATACCAAAGGCTTTTTCCCTATTACACGGGGGGTAGCCAAAAAGAAAAAGGCATAGAAGCCACTCCCACTCATTCCATCCCCTACACACTCTACTCCCCTCCTCCCTCTTCCCTTCATCTCATCTTGGCACCTCCTGGATGACTGGTCATCCCTGCATCCTGTCCACCGCCATGGGTCAGAAGCAGTGTCGCAAGACACAGCACATCCACAGCAAGGCCGCTTCATTAATTCGGCGAGCCTTCCCCCTCCCCGTTCCCCCATGCAGAAAAGGAGAAGACGGGGAGAAATCCCTTCGGGATGCGTCAATTTATTTATCGTACATACTCCCTCACCCCCCATCCCCCATCCCCCACCCCCTCATGCATCACATCATCATCCATACACAACCCTTCTCCATTCACTCCTATCTTCTGTCCTCTCCCGTCCTTCCTTAACATACATTCCCTTCTTTCGTAATGCCCCTTTTACCCCATCCATCCATCTCATCCTAGGACGCCCCCTCTTATTCACTCCTTCCACATCTACCTTCCACACTTCTTTTACTAATTTTTCTTCACTCATTCTTTCTATGTGTCCAAACCATCCTAATACTCTTTCATCAACCCTATCTCCCAGCTCCCTTTCCACCCCTGGTCTCCTCCTCACCTCATTTCTCACTCTATCCAGCCTAGTAACCCCTATCATACTTCTCAGACATTTCATCTCAAACACATTCAAACTCCTTCTCTCTTCCTCTCTTATGTTCCATGTTTCTGACCCGTACAGTGCTGTCGGCACACTCACTCCTTCATTTAACCTCCTCTTAGCATTCATTCCCAAATGTATATTTCTCATTACACTTTTTAATCCACCAAGGCATTTACTTGCTTCTCTCAATCTACATTCTACCACCTTCCCCACTCCTCCCTTTCCTGCCATATCCCTATCCAAGTATCGAAAACTATTCACTTCCTCCAGTCTCCCTCCCTTAATACTCACTTCCACCCTGCTGTCACTGTCTCCCCTTGTACATCTTACCACCTTACTTTTACCCACATTTATCATCAGCTTCCTTCTTTCACACACCTTCTCAAACTCTGTCACTAACTTCCTCAACCCCTCCTCTGATCCTGCCACAAGCGCAGAGTCGTCCGCAAACAACAGCTGGCTCACCTCCCACTTTTCTCCATTTTCTTTAATTATCTCCCACCCCTGACCCACTACCCTTGCATTCACCTCTTGCACCACCCCATCCATGTATAGATTGAACAGCCAGGGCGACATAACGCATCCCTGACGAAATTCCACCTTTACCTCAAACCATTCACTCTCTCCATTTCTAATCCTAATACAAGCTCTACTACTCTCGCAAAAACTCTTGACTGCTCGAACAGCTTTCCTCCTCTCCCATATATATGCAATACCTCCCATAGTGCCTTCCTGTCTACCCTGTCGTAAGTCTTTTCCAAATCCATAAAAGCCCAAAAAACATCCTTCCCTTTTCCTATAGCTTTCTCACTTATCTGTCTTACCATAAAAATCTGATCTACACAACCCCTACCAGTCCCAAAACCACACTGTTCCGCACCAATTATTCCCTCTGTTCCTCTCAATTAAAACCCTCCCATAAAACTTCCCAACTACACTTAACAAGCGGATCCCTCTGAAACTACTACACTCACACTTGTCCCACTTTTCCTTGTAAAGTGGAACTATACAGACACTTCTCCAGTCCTCCGACACTCTACCCTCTCTCCAACAAACATTAAATAACCTCACCAGCCAGTCCACCATAATTGTACCTCCTTTTTCTAGACATTCTGCATGGCATCCATCCAGACCAGGTGCCTTACCTGCTCTCATCATCTTAATAGCTGTCTTCACTTCATCTTTCCCTATTTCTCCTCCATTTTCCTCACTCATCACTCTCATTTTTTAGCGCTTCCCACTACAACTACCTTTCCCTCCCTATCCTCCTTCACATTTAGTAACTCCCTAAAATACTCTGCCCACCTTCCTCTCGCTGCCTTCTCTTGAATTATCATCTCTCCATCTGCACCTTTTACCTTTTCTTCTCTATTTGATTCGCCTCCTCTGCCTCTTTAAATTTCTTTCCAAAACATCTTTTTATTACTTTCAAAATTCCCTGTCATACTCTTACACCATTTCAAATCTGCTCCCCTCTTTGCCTCATTTATCTTATGCTTTACTTCCCTTCCCTTTACTTTGTACCTCTCATACGATTCTTTCGTCCTGGTTTGTAACTAATCCATGAAAGCCTGCTTCTTCTCTTCTACACCCTTCTTTGCTTCCTCATCCCACCACTCACTACCCTTCCTTCTACTTCCTTCCGCCCTCCTTGTTCCACACACCATCTTTGTACACCATATGACTCCCTCCTTGAACCATCCCCATTCCTCCTCCACTCCCAGTTCTACTCTATCCTTCACT
>NC_134802.1:30961871-30971871 GCF_046742065.1 Oratosquilla oratoria
ATTGGTAAATTTTCTTACGCCCAAGTGTCCGGGTGAGGGTAGCGGTGACCCTCACCCGGACACTTGGGCGTTGCAACATTCAGGTAGTGGGCCAGTCCAGCAGAACTATCAAAGAACTCTCTAGAAGGAGTGACAGCCAGGACGAGATGTGGGGAAAAAACGCTGGTGTCTACCGCATACCCTGTGCTGGATGTGATAAAGTATACATCGGCGAGACCTCCCGTGACCTGGAGACCCGGATCCGGGAGCATCGCTACGATTCCCGGAACAAAATCACCACCAACGCCTGTGTTATCCACCGGAACACCAACGACCACCTGATGGATTGGGATAACGCAGAACTTCTGTTTAGTGAACCAGACAGGGTGAGGAGAAAATGCCTCGAAGCGGCCGTCATTCAAAGCTTCAAAACCATTGAGCAGAACAGAGGCATGTTTAACATCGCCCCTCCTATCATCCATCTGTTACCCGCATTAAATAAATGTATGAAATGTCCCCCTTAGTCCACTTCAACAAACTGCCCGAAATGTCCTCTTTTGTCTCCACCAAGTCCCACCCGTCCCCCTCCTCCCCCCCTCCCCCTCCACCTACCACCCACCCCTCCCTGATAACTTCTCCCAGTTCCTTCCCCGTTGGCTTATATGTGCTCAGAGTGTGTGTCATGTCTGTACTTGAAAAAGCTGTAACAAGCGAAACGTAGTACCAATAAAGGTTTCGATCTCACAAGGTGTTTATTCTCACAGTCTTGTCGGCTTTGCCATTGTGATTCATCAAGTGTAGTATAATGGAATTTGGGAGAAGCAAAAAAATAAATAAAAAAAGAATAATGGGATCATATAAATTGGGAGAGGAAGAAATAGAAAAAAAGTAGAAAATGAGAAGGACCTGGGAGTCCTTATTATGAATAATATGTCCCCTGAGAAACATCTAAACAAGATTTTTGGAGAAACTTATAGTTTAATAGGAACAATCAAAGTGACAATTACATGCCTGGACGAAGAAATGGTGAAGAAAATACTAGTCACTTAGATAAGACCAAGATTGGAGTATGCTGCGACGACGTGGTCACCAAGTAAAAAAAAAAGTATAACAAAACTTGAAAGAATACAAAGAGCAATTACGAAATTGGCACCAACACTCTCAAAACTATCATATGAAGAGACTAGCAAAACTCGAGGTACAGACATTAGAGCAAAGAAGAAAGAGAGGAGACTTGATAACTATTTATAGAATCATGAAAGGCATAGAAACTATTGAAAGAGAGGATCTAATCAAATGGAATAGTAGAAATACAAGAGGGCACGGAAAGAAAATCAAGAAAGACAGATATAGAAGAGACCTGAAAAAGAACAGCGTTCCCCACAGAGTAATAGACGTTAGGAACAAGTTAGATGAGAAAGTGGTGTGTTCAAAAACAATACACGAATTTAAAAACAGTCTAGATAAAACGAGATATGAAGACGGGACCCCACGAGCATAGCTCCCCTTCTCGTGAAATACAACTAGGTAAATACACACACACGAACACACACACACACACACACAGTTTATTACAAAAATAAATTTACATCAGTATACAAAAGAGACGAACGTATTAGAAATTATTGTACAAAACTTTACTCACTTGGCAAATCGGCCCTCATTAATCATTATATACTACAAAAATACAAAAGTATCTAGCCTTATCATGCAGAACAACTTGACTAGAGACAACACTCTCCGTAAGGAGACTAATGTGGTGTACCAGTTCATTTGTCTTGAAGAAGGTTGCAAGCTTCTCCCTAATGTCTTGTACGCATGTGTTACCAATATGGTTGCACTACTCAACGAAAAGGTTGGAGTCGAACCACTGTATAGTATTCATTCATTATCATGAAGAACAACTTGACTAGAGACAACACTCTCCTTAAGCAGACTAATGTGGTGTACCAGTTCATTTGCCTTGAAGAAGGTTGCAAGCCTCTCCATAATGTCTTGTACACATGTGTTACTAATATGGTTGCACTACTCAACGAAAACCTTGAAGTCCAACCACTGTATAGTATTCATTTATTATTATGAAGAACACCTTGACTAGAGACAATACTCTCCTTAAGCAGACTAATGTGGTGCACCAGTTCATTTGCCTTGAAGAAGGTTGCAAGCCTCTCCATAATGTCTTGTACACATGTGTTGCCAATATGGTTGCACTACTTAACGAAAAACCTGAAGTCCAACCACTGTATAGTATTCATTCATCCTATGATAAGTGGTTACACGTAAGTCCAGCCTTACCGCGTAGAGAGATTCCCACTAATCACGTAAAAGGAGTTACCGCAAGCCCCGCCCTCTATCCAGAATGAGGGAATTGTAGATGTGTAGTTTTATCTACATTATTGGGAGAGACAAAGTCTGAGTGGTGTCCTTTCTTTACTGATTTCAGTATTCTTTCTCGTTTCTACATAAAATGCAATCTCCGGAGTAACCTTGGGGGATTGCCAGATTTTACATTCATATATACAAATTTACAGTGTTGCCATATGATGATCGGTATATAAACAGAAAGGGTTTTAGTTGAGCGACGATGACGGCGCCGGGCAGTCGCCTTTCTCATTGAAGTCGAGTGGCGCGTCAGGGCGTTTCCCCGAAATGTTGTCTGGAGGCCTGGTCTTCGGGTCACTAGGAACAATTGAATGTTCTTTGTTTGAGATCTGGAGGACAATAGACGGTCTCTGGAGAGCTGGTTGGAAGACGTTGGAGAGACGTTTGAGTACTTTTTGTTCCACATGCGAGTTGTTACTCCAACTCTCGTGGGCGGGGAGTTGGGTGTGTGTGTGTGCGTGTATAGTCACATCATCACCCATAGATCGGTCATATGTGAGCTCTGAGCTCTTTTCCGAGAGGGAAATAGCTT
Organism: Oratosquilla oratoria; assembly: GCF_046742065.1. Lineage (NCBI taxonomy): Eukaryota > Metazoa > Arthropoda > Malacostraca > Stomatopoda > Squillidae > Oratosquilla > Oratosquilla oratoria. Next base: position 30,964,765 of record NC_134802.1, read on the forward strand.
TCAATCACGAGTCCATCACGTAATCCAAGACCACGGTGAATCACACATACATATAGATTATCGAGCACTAGGTAGAAGACAGACAGAGGGAGAGAGAGAGAGGGAGAGAGAGAGAGGGAGAGAGAGAGAGAGAGAGAGAGAGAGAGAGAGAGAGAGAGAGAGAGAGAGAGAGAGAGAGAGAGAGAGAGAGAGAGAGAGAGAGAGAGAGAGAGAGATTATATTATTGGTATTTCTTAATATAGTTGGGTTGCCTCATCTCTCAAAGCGCCTATTGTGGTCGTATCTTATCTATTAGAGCAGGGGTAACTTCAGTATTCCACTCCATCACGGCAAAAAGATTTTTCGTGAGCGAGTTTACACTTCTGACATTTACACACAATTCCCAATCGCGTAATTCTCTGTTTTCAGAGTTGTGATTGGAAGGAAAGAGACCATACAACACCCGCCCGTCTGGCCCCCCCCCCTCGCATCGCCACTGAATCGACTCTTCCGAAATCCAAACCCAGTCTGGGTATAAACAGGCAACGCTCGCCCCACCTGTGGCTCATCAGGAAACGCGCTCGCCAGCGGTGGCGGCGAGGAGTTATCTCCTTGCCGCTCCCGTTCTGGTCACTGATCTCATCGTTGACGTCGGCAGGCGGGTGTACACCGCCCGTCTGGCCCCCCCCCCTCGCACCGCCACTGAATCGACTCTTCCGGAATCCAAACCCAGTCTGTGGATAAACAGGCAACGCTCGCCCCACCTGTGGCTTATCAGGACCGCCCTCTACACACGGGAAGTGAAATCAACTCACTTCTCGTAAGATACACACATACACCTCTCACGAACAGAGCCACAAATCACGTACAAACATCTACACTTACTTTTTCTTCGACTAAAATTTGCTTCCTTTCTAACTTTCTCTTCTACTACATCTTCTCATTTCAGTTTACCTCCCACTAAAGATTTTTCCGTTTTTCCACCTTTCTCTACTACTACGCCTCCTACCATTTTCTAAACTTTCGTTGGTGATCCTAACCCCGTTGGTAATCCTAACCTCGGCGTCAAGCGCTGCCCTCCAAGCTCCCGGTCCAGTTCTCCTAAGCCACGACAACAAATAAGCCCCTAATCGCTCGCAATTCGCCCGGTGGCAATAGCCCTCTTTTATACACTACTATCTTTTAATTTTCTAACAGACATTCTTTCCCTCCCACAAAACCCGATACCGCGCAAGCGAGGTGGTCTTTTCTTGGGATCCAGAATCCAGTACTTGAAAAAACTGTAACAAGCGAAACGTAGTACCAATAAAGGTTTCGATCTCACAAGGTGTTTATACTACACTTCTTAATATTGAATTCCATCTCCCACTTCCTACTCCATTCCCATACTTTATTGAGATCACTCTGTAGCGACTCACAACCTTCTTCAGTGTTCACTTTTTCAACAATTTTGCGTCGTCCGCAATGAAGATCATATAACTTTCAATTCCTTTATCCATATCATTAATATATATAGCAAACATTATTGGGACCAGAACTTTTCCTTGTGGAACTCCACTTATTACTTCATCCCAATTAGAGTGTTTGTCTCTTATCACTACTCTCATTTTTCTTTCATGCAAAAAGTCTTCCATCCACTTCAGTAGTTTGCCCTGTGTTCCTCCTGTAGTTTCTCATTTCTTTAGCAACTTCTTATGTGGCATTTTATCAAAAGTTTTTTAGTTCTAGAAATGCACAATCAGCCCATCCATCTCTTTCTTGTATTATATCTATTAGCCTTGAATGGAAACATATTGAATTGGTGACGCATGATCGTCCTTGTCTAAATCCAAATTGCCTTGGATTTAGTACGTTGTTTTTTCCAAATGCCTTACCCATCTAATTTTGATCATTCTTTCACAAATTTTAGCTATCGTACTTGTAAGAGAGACCTGCCTATAGTTAGTAGGGTCTTCCTTGTTTCCCCCTTTATATATTGGTATTATATTTGCTCTTTTCCAATCTTCTGGAACTTTTCCTTCTTTCAATGAACTGTTTATTAGACTATGTGTTTTATCTGTTAGTTCATTCCTGAATTCTCTCAAAATCCAGTTTGCCATTTCATCTGGTCCATGCGATTTTCTGACATCGAGGTTACTCAAGTGATTCATTATTTCATTCCTTGATACTTCTATCTCTTTCATAGGGGGACTTTCTCCTCCCACTCGATATCTCTAGGATGTATGTTCTCCCTCGTAAACACCGATTTAAAATGCTTGTTCATAATTTCTGCCATTTCTATTTCCTCTGTGTATTCAACTCCTTGTCGTAGTTTCTCTAATTCTTGTTTGTTTTTCAGTTTTTTGTTTACAAATCTGTAAAATAGTTTCGGTTGATCTTTAAATTTTTCAATGACATCTTTTTTCGTATTTTCTCTTTTCTTCTCAGCAAACTTGTACATATTGATTTATATAGCTAGTATATATTTTCCATTTTTCAGGTATTTTTTCTTTTTCCATTTTATATTCAATCTTGTCCACTATTTCAGGTTCTGATGTGATTATTAGGTCCAGTCTCGATGGTTCTTCCTCATTTCTATACCTAGTATTCTTTTGTATCCATTGCGTCATTGTATGTTTTATAATCATATCAAGTACAGAAGTACCTTTCCCCATAGGTCGTCTCCACGCCTTCACTGTCATCTCTTCCGAGCAGATTTCTTTACAATTAAAATTACCCATTATAACTATTCTTCCTCCTTCTTCCATTATCTTATTTAGTGTTATTCTTGTGTCTTCTAACATATTTTTGTGTTCTTTCCCTTCCCACAAACCCGTTTCAGGAGGCACATGGTTTACTACAAACTTCCTGCTCTTCCCATCCTTGTCCTCCATTTCCATCATAATCATCTCTACTCTATTCTTTCCATATGTGACATTCCTCACATTTATATCCTTCTTAGTCAGGAACATAACTCCATCCCCTTGTTTTGCCTCTCTGTTTCTAATCTAATAATTATATGCACCATGTCCTACACTGTTGGGTGGTAGTGGACCTTTCAATTTTGTCTCTACAATTCCCATTATGTCCGGTTCTTTTTCCTTTAGGTCATCATTCAGTTCGTTCAAGCCTGCTATTAAGCCACCTATGTTTGTGTAAGACACTTTTAATTATCTGCTATTTCCATTGTGTTTTCTGTTTCCCTTCTGCTTTCCTCTGCTATGAACCATTTCCTCACTTTCATATTCACTACTCTCCAATAGAATCTCTCTTTTTCTGACTCTGTTCTTTTCTCGTTTTTTTTTTCCCTTAGCTTCTAGTCTTTTTCTTTTCTCCTCCTCTCTTTCCTCTTTATCCATTTCTCTTTTCATCCATACCTGTTTATATTGATCACTGTCTGCTAGTTTCCCTGTCTTTGCTAAGATATTCTCTGCTGTTGTTTGTGACCTGAATTTGACCTTAATTGGTCTGGTCTTATCTGTATTGTATTTCCCTAGTCTATGTATTTCTTCTATTTCTTTTTCTATTTCTAGTTCATCTTCTTGAACTACTTCTAATATCTTATTTACTTTTTTCCTTTTCTTCCTTTATTCTTGTAGTCCTATTTTGATTATACCTCTCTTCCATACCTAATATAATTATACATTTCTTTTTATCCGCTAAGTCTCTTACTATATTTTCCTTCTCCCTCATCACTTTACTGTGTCCTTAGTTTGTTCTTTCATATGCTTTTCCATTATATCTCTAAATTCAATTTTATTATTCTCTTGTACTTTTTTCTAACCACTTACCTCTTTTGTTATGCACTTTTTATTCTCTTTATCATTCCTCTTTAATCCCTCATACTCATCCTTTACTTCCCTTAACTGTCTTTTTAGCTCTTCTATTTCTTTAGTTAGGCTTTGATTCTCCTTCTTTAGTTCTTCCAGTTTATCAACTCGGGTTACTAGTGTTAATTGGTTAAATCTAACCTCCCATGCTTCGTTCATTTTTTTTCCCTCTAGATTTACTAGTCGGGGGAGGTTGTCACCTCCTCCCTCCTTAAATCCATAAAAGAAGTTATCTTCTCTTTCCATTGATCTATTATCTATATTTCTGCTTTTGACACTTCTGCTTCCTTGTTCTTCCTCGTCTGTGTGTTCTGCACCCCTTTTGTTTACAATTCTTCTAACATCCGGGGCCCGTACGTCCCCTTCCTCATTTTCTTCCATTTTCCTCAGTAATCCCTCTCTTTCTCCTTTTTCTTCACCTTCCCACTACACCACGAGCTTTCCCCTTCCCTATTAATACAACAAAGATACTCTCTCGTTGTTGAGATCGACGAAACTCGAAGTTTTCCTGGAGTTCCAAACTTCGCTGTCACTTGTACAGACGTGTATTCACCTTGGTCTTTGGATCACGTGTTGGATTCGTGATCGACAGCTATTTTTCTCTTGCATTTACCTAGTTGTATTTTACGGGAAGGGGAGCTATGCTCGTGGTGTCCCGTCTTCATACCTCATTTTATCTAAACTATTTTAAAATTCGTGTATTGTTTTTGCACACACCACTTTCTCATCTACCTTGTTCCAACTGTCTATTACTCTGTGAGGAAAGCTATTCTTTCTCAGATCTCTTCTATAGCTATCTTTCTTGATTTTCTTTCCGTGTCCTCTTGTATTTCTATCATCTCATTTTATCAGATTCTCTCTACCAGTAATTTCTATGCCTTTCATGATTCTGTAACTAGCTATCAAATCTTCTCTCTCTCTTCTTTGCTCTAGTGTCTGTAGCTCAAGTTTTGCTAGTCTCTCTTCATATGATAGTTTTGAGAGTGTTGGTGCCAATTTTGTAATTGCTCTTTGTATTCTTTCAAGTTTTTTTAATACATATTTTTGTACTTGATGACCATATCGTTGCTGCATATTCCAATCATGGTCTTATCAGAGTGATTAGAATTTTCTTTACCATTTCTTCATCCAGGTATGTAAATGCCACTTTGATTGTTCTTATTAAATTGTAGGTTTCTCCAAAAACCTTATTTATATGTTTCTCAGGTGACATATTATTCATAACAATGACTCCCAGGTCCTTCTCATTTTCTACTTTTTTTATTCCTTCTTCTCCCAATTTATATGATCCTGTTATTCTGTTTTTGCTTTTTCCAAATTCCATTATACTACGCTTTTTAGTGTTGAACTCCATCTCCCACTTCCTACTCCATTCCCATACTTTATTTAGATCACTCTGTAGTGATTCACAATCTTCTTCCGTGTTCACTTTTTTCAATAGTTTTGCATCATCTGCAAAGAAGCTCATATAGCTTTCAATTCCTTCATCCATATCATTAATATATATAGCAAACATTATTGGGGCCAGAACTGTTCCTTGCGGAACACCGCTTATTACTTCATCCCATTTTGAGTGTTTGTCTCTTATCACTACTCTCATTTTTCTTTCTTGCAAAAAGTCTTCCATCCAATTAAGCAGTTTGCCCTGTATTCCTCCTTCAGTTTCTAATTTCTTAAGTAACTTCTTATGTGGTACTTTGTCAAAAGCTTTTTTTAGGTCTAGAAATGCACAATCAGCCCATCCATCTCTTTCTTGTATTATATCTATTAGTCTTGAATAGCAACATATTGAATTGGTGACGCATGATCGTCCTTGTCTGAATCCAAATTGCCTTGGATTTAACACGTTGTTTTTTTTTCTAAATATTTTACCCATCTACTTTTGACAATTCTTTCACAAATTTTTGCTATTGTACTTGTTAGAGAGACTGGTCTATAGTTGGTAGGGTCTTCTTTATTTCCTCCTTTATATATAGGTACTATATTTGCTTTTTTCCAATCTTCTGGAACTTTTCCTTCTTTCAAGGAACTGTTTATTATGCTATGTATTTTGTCTGCCAGTTCATTCCTGCATTCTTTCAAAATCCAGTTTGCTATTTCATCTGGTCCATGCGATTTTCTGACATCAAGATTACTCAAGTGTTTCAATATTTCGTTCTTTGTTACTTCTATTTCTTTCATGGGAGGGACTTTCTCTTTCCATTCAATCTCTTCAGGTTGTATGTTCTCCCTTGTAAACACTGATTTAAAATGTTTGTTCATAATTTCCGCCATTTCTATTTCCTCTGTGTATTCAACTCCTTGTCTTAATTTCTCCAAGTCCTGTTTGTTTTTCAGTTTATTGTTTACAAATCTGTAAAATAGTTTTGGTTGATCTTTACACTTTTCTATGACATCTTTTTCATATTTTCTCTTTTCCTCTCTGCACGTTTGTACATATTCATTTCTATAACAAGTATATATTTTCCATTTTTCAGGCCTTTTGTCTTTTTTTCCATCTGATCCAAGCTTTGTCTCTCTTGTCTTTTAACTCCCTACAACTTTTATTGCATCAGCATTTTACATATTCTTTTTCTTGTTTTTGTCTTGGGACATACTTTTCTACTCCTTTTTTTTTTTTTTTTTTTATCAATTTTTGTCAAAATATTCCATTTCTCTTCCACTGTTGTTTCTTCTTTGTATATTTCTTCCCATTTTTCCTTTTGAAAGAATTCTCTTATTTTATCAAAGTTTGTTTTTTCATACATCATTCTTCCTTTTCTATATTGTTCATTTCTTTTCATGTATTTTTCTTCATTTAGTTCCAGTTCAATCAATATGTGGTCACTTTTACTTATTGGTGTTTTATATTCAATCTTGTCCACTATTCTAGGTTCAGATGTAATGATTAGGTCTAGTCTCGATGGTTCTTCTTCATTTCTATACCTAGTGTTCTCCTGTATCCACTGTGCCATTGTGTTGTCAGTAATCATCTCAAGTAGAGCGTTTCCCCATGAGCCGTCTCCACCCTTTACTGTCATCTCTTCCCAGCAGATTTCTTTGCAATTAAAGTCGCCCATCATAACTATTCTTCCTCCATCTTCCATTATCTTATTTAATGTTATCTTTGTGTCCTCTAACATACTTTTATGTTCACTCTCTTCCCACGAGGCTGTTTTCGGAGGCACATAATTTATCACAAACTTTCTGCTCTTTTTATCTCTGTCTTCCACTTCGATCATAATCATCTCTACTGTATTCTTTCCATATGTGACACACCTCACGTTCATATCCTTCTTAGTCAGGAACATAACTCCACCCCCTTGCTTTGTCTCTCTGT
>NC_134802.1:30976871-31009371 GCF_046742065.1 Oratosquilla oratoria
AATCCTTCGTGGAGTCGCACGCTCACGATACTCGTTGATGTCGGATGTTAACAATTGCGTCATTTTTATTGGTGCTTGTTACAAAGGATTACAAAGGCGGAACATGCCGACAGGAGACCTTTTAGTCCATATGTAGGTCGGATGCGAAAAAATCATAATAATGATAAATAAATGAATGAATAGATAAAAACTATAATAATGTAAATAATAAATAAAATACATAGATAAATGCATAGGTACAGTTGAATAATAAACAAACAGGTAAATAGTAAATAATAATAAATTGACATATAACTAATAATAAATGAGAATCAGGCAAATAATAATATATATATATATATATATATATATATATATATATATATATATATATATATATATATATATATATATATATATATATATATAGATATATATATATATATATGTAATATATATATATATATATATATATATATTATATATTTATATATATACTGTATATATATATATAATATATATATATATGATATATTTATATATATATAATATATATGCTAATAAGAACACGGGTACGTGTGTTCACTTATGCAAAGTAGACCATTTGCGTTTTCGTATATTACATCTTCAGTGCAACAAGTACTTGTTGCACTGAAGATGTAATATACGAAAGCGCTCTGCTTCGTTAGTTTCTTTTTCCAAGTGATCTACTTTGCATATATATATATATATATATATATATATATATATATATGTTTATATATATACATCTAAACATAAATATATATAATGTATATATATGTATATATATATATATATACATATATATATATATATAATAAACGATAATCATTACAGCATTTTGCTTCAGTGTTTGTCTAATGATTCTTAAAGCTTCGAACTTAACTACATTGCACTGCCTCTGCAGGAAGTTTATTCCATTCATTAACTACACGGTTGGCAAAGTTGTTTCTACCCACTTCCAAATTGAATCTATTTCCGGACAGTATGAGACTATTGTTTCTTGTCTGATTCTCATTCAGTGTGAAAATTTTGTCACTTTTGATGTCAATTCCCTTTAGAATTTTAAAGACTTGTATCAGGTCACCTCTGAGTCTACGCTTTTTTAGGGAAAACAGATTCATACGTTTTAGTCGATTTTCGCATGATTTATTTCTTATATTTGGAATCAGTTTTGTGGCTCGCCGTTGTACTTATTCGGGTCTGTCAATGTCTTCAACGAGATTCGATGACCATACGGAAACAGTATATTCCAAATGATGGACTTTTGAAGTCAAAAGATCGCACAATCAGTCCTAGAATCTTATTTGCTTTCTCAGAGGCTGAAATACACTGCTTAGATGATTTGAGATCATTACTGATAATTACGCCGAGATCTTTTTCACTATTCACCTTTGTTAACGAATTTCCAGATAACTTGTAATCGTTCTTACTGTTATTTTAACCTATGTATATTACCTTGCATTTACTTGTGTTAAATTTCATTAGCCAAATTTCAGACCATTGCTGTAATTTATCTAAATCTTCTTGAATATCTAATTGGTTTAAGTGACTATTTGCCATACCGCACAGTTTTGTGTCATCAGCAAATTTGGAAACAATAGATTTTAGTCCATGGTCTATATCATTTATATATACTATAAAGCTGGCCTTTCCAGTGGCTTCTCTCTGCCGACATATACACTTTGTGTCACGCAGAGTTTACTGGCATTTTGTTTATATTAAGTTTCACACACATCTTGCACTGCTCCTCACCGAGCCATGTGTGGAAAATTCACTCTGCACACCTAAGATGTCAACTCAGGGCATCATGGAGGATGCCAGGCAAATTAGCTCATTTTATGTACTTTGACCTGTGTTAGGAAGATTGTCCTCACTCCTCGGTACTCATTTCTCTTCCTCCTCGCCTCTCCTACTGGCCCGTCTCACGACTTTGCCTATCTACAAAGAAGTCCTATGGGACACGCTTGCGCCACCCGGCTGTGTCGGATCGACCAAAGCTTCCTTGAGGCCCACGGATGGGACAAAGCTTCCCTGAGGAACTCATGTGTAGTACCAGCATCAATCCTAGTGATGACTCAACCATAGCCTTGCCTAACTGCATATTAATAAACACTAGATTCTTTGACAAAAGCACATCTCAGCAGCGTGAGAACATTTTGCGTCCAACTTCCCAGCCATTGAATTTGACCTCGCACCAATTAGGAGCACGGGTCATGACCTGACCCGTGTATAAAGACCGGATGAAATGCCAAAGATTTAGATCGCCTCGGAACATCACACTGCGAGCCTGGCTCGCTGCCTTCTTGCTTTCTCGCCTCCTCCCCTCCCTCATAAGCAGACCAAGTTGGGACACGACTTGAAACGTACAGTCGTCACCTCCCACCCCATCTCTCCCCCTATTCTCGCACTTAGAGCAAGCTTTATCATATTATTGGTGCTCAGCATTCATTTCTAAACAAATTCTCTCCATCAGAGTTTGCCTTTAAACCAGCCTAACAACCCGTTGTAGCAGATTTTGTATTTGTACATACGGTAATCACTAAAATCCCACAATTGAAGCTATCAATCAACTTCTTTTGTTTCAGCCAAGATACTTAGCTTCTTAATACAAATATTGTCATCGAATGTCAAACTAGTGTACCACTTTCATCCTGAAGCCAGATTTTTTTTTTTTTTTTTTTAATCTATCCCTTTCCTTCTTTGAGCATACCACAGATGAGTGAATGGCATTGGCATATAAGGGTGGATGGGCGCTCACCCTTTATTCAATTCTTACAGCAATTCTACAACATGGCCAACATTAATCACAACAACGGTTCAATGTTTCTTGTAATGACAAACTGTTGACAGTTAACAGACTTCCTGTCAGTGAAACCCATGACAACAATAATAACCTATTTATCATTTATTTCTTTATTACACAAGCTTACTCAATACATACAATAATAGTTCTTCTTAAAATTATAGCTAGAATACACCAATAGCTGTCACAAGCTACATAAAGGGTTACAGGTATCTTGTGAATCACTTCAAAGAATAGGAATGAAAATATAATGTGATGGCAATAAAACAGTGGAATGTTTAATTCTTCATACAGCATTGTCACATCGGTGGCCTGAAAGCTTTACTTTTTTGCCAAATACTGCTTTGACCTGCTCGTTGCCAAACTGTCCATATATGTAAACACAGTCTGAAGGGAAGCTCAAGGTGCGCAAAGAGTAGAGGCAAGAAATAGTCATAGTAGGACCTCCACACATCACAATCTGAGGAGATAAATCGTCAAATGATAACTGTTACTATCTGGTCAATTTACTCAATAAAACAATAATAAGATAATAACAATAATAACAATAATAGATATCTATTTATCTACCAAAGGCTTTTACCCCTTATAAGGGAAGTAGCCAAGTAAAAAAACATGTACCCACTCCCACCCGTTCCACTCCCATTCACCACTCTTTCCATCCTCTCATCTTAGCTCTTCCTGAATGACAGATCATCCTTGTATCCCACTCACTGCCCAGGGTCAGAAGCAGTGGAACAAGACAATAAATCCACAACAAAGCGGCTTCACTTAATCAGCAAACCTCCCTCTCCATCCCCTCATGCAGAAAAACAGATGGGAAGAAACCCCTTTAGGGTGCATCAAAATATCATTCACACATAACCACTCCCAACACCCTGCCATCCCCCTGCCCCCTTCCTTCCTTCCTTGCATCGTAGTATCACCTATACACAGCCATTCTCCACTCCTCCCTATCTCCTGCCTTCTTCCTTCATTTCTACAATACATTCCCCTCTTACTCAAAGCTTTCACCCCATCTATCCATCTCACCCTCAGTCATCCCCTTAAATCAGTGGTTCTTAACCTGGGGAACCTGTACCCCCAAGGGGTACGAAACCTTGAACCTGGGGGTACAAGACATGATAACCAGTGCAATGGTACTGTATATTTACAATGAGAAAGCAAATAAGGTTTGTATCACTCATCCTTTTCATGTATTTGCATTGTATTTGTATTGAATGGGGGTACGAGGAAATTTTATGAGATATCAAGGGGTACGGGCACTGGAAAAGGTTAAGAACCACTGCCTTAGATTCACTCCATCCAACTCTGACTTCCTCACCTCTTTCACTTATCTTTTTCACTTATTTTTTCCATGTGTCCAAACCATCCCAATAATCTTTAATAAACCCCATTTGTGCCCTTTGCCCATGTAAAGCAGAACTACACAGGTATTCTTCCAGTCCTCCAGCACTCTACTCTCCCTTACACACACATTATATAATCTCACTTGCCAGTCAACTATTAATGTACCTCCCTTCTTTATACACTCTGCATGACACCCATCCAAACCAGGTGCCTTACCTGCTCTCATTCTTTTCAAAACTACTTGCACCTCATCTTCTCTTATTTCTCCTCCCTGTCCTCCTTCACATTCATCAGCTCTCTAAAATACTCTGCCCATCTTCCCCTTACTGTCTCCTCTTCTGTTGATATTTGTTCATCTGGCCTTTTGACTTTTCGCCTCTACTTGATTCACCTCCCCTTTCTCTCTTAACTTCCTTCCACAATGCAATACAATAAAAAAAATTCGTTACTTTCAAAATGTTGTCATACTCCTCCCCAATTTTACATCTGCTCTCCTTTTTGCTTTCTTTGTCTTTTGCTTTTCTTCTCTTTTTCTTTGTACCTCTCACGTTTCTCTTATCCTACTTTGCAACCAATCTCTGCTTGCTTCTTCTCTTCTGCTACATTCTCCACTTCATCATCTCACCACTAACTGCTCTTCCTTCTGTTCCTTCCCACCCTCCTTGTTCCACTTACCATCTTTGCACACCTTGTCACTCCCCCCATGAAACACTAATCCTTCTTTAACTCCCACCTCTACTCTATCCTTCACTAACTCCCAAACTTCTCTCAACTTCTCCTTTTATTCTTGATCTTTTCCTTTTCATTTAAACAATTTACTCTAAGCATCTCAGTACTTTCTGCCCTTTTCCTCTTCATCTCAGTACTTTCTGCCCTTTTCCTCTTCATCTCAGTACTTTCTGCCCTTTTCCTCTTTCTCCACCTATCCTCCATTCTCAACTTACCCTCCATCAAAAAAATATCTGATATTCCACCGCTCTCTCCCCTAAGAACATGGACATCCAGAACTCTTCCTATTTTTCTCCTGGGTACCATTATATTGTCCATTAATGCCTTATCAACCACCCTCCCATCCATCACCCTCTCCCATGTGTACTTATGCTTGACTTTTTTTTAAACATTGGTAGCTATAATCAACTCTCTAAACACACTTTCACTATCATCTCTCCATTATGATTTTTACCTGGAACTCTAATCCTCCCTGCAATTCCATCTATTTGTTCCTCCTCTACTCTAGCATTGATATCTCCCAATACCACTACACTGACATTCCTCCTAAAACTCACTAAGCACTCATTTAAATCTATCTAAAAAACCTCCTTTTCCTCTACACTCTTATTACAACTATGCCCATATCCACTTACAAAGACCCACATCTCCCTTCCCAGTGTCACCTTTATCCACATCAACCTTGAAGAAATTTCCAATCCACCACATGCTTTCCTATCTCCCTACTTACTAGTAGAGCCACCCCTTCCCTCCCTCATCTTCTCTTCACTCCCAACACCCTCCCCATTACACTCCCAAACTCAAAAGTACCCATCCCTCTCAACTTAAGTTTCACTTAATGCCAACACATCCATCTTCCTTTCCACAAACATACTGCCAATCTCTTCCCTTTTACTCTCATTTGTACCACACCAACACAAATTAAAAGACCCAAATTTTAGCGTTATGTTTGGAAAACTCCTCCCAGACCCTCTTTTGTCTTGACTTCTCATAGGGATGTACCCCTTAGGGTTCCAGCGAGCAAGATACCTAGTCCCATCATTCTGTTCCATTTTAGCCACCCTTATGACCTGAATGGCAATATTCTTTCTTCCCCCTACCACAAGGGACAAAGGCGAAAATGGAAATACATACTACAAGAAGTGGTACAGGACAGTATTGAGAGAGAGGGAGGAACAACATAACAAAGGGACAGTTGCAATACATTAAAGTAGCATCATTCTCTATGAGTAGAGATTTTCTCCAACACAAAATGCAGCCAATACCCCAGATGTGATACTGGGATGATTGGATGATGATGATTGGATGATGATGATGATTGGATGATGATGATGATTGGATGATGATGATGATTGGATGATGATGATGATTGGATGATGATGATGATTGGATGATGATGATGATTGGATGATGATGATGATTGGATGATGATGATGATGATGATGATGATGATGATGATGATTGGATGATGATGATGATTATTGGATGATGATGATGATGATGATGATGATGATGATTGGATGATAATGATGATTATTGGATGATGATGATGATGATGATGATGATGATGATGATGATGATGATGATGATTGGATGATGATGATGATGATGATGATTGGATGATGATGATGATTGTATGATTGGATGATGATTGGATGATGATTGGATGATGATTGGATGATTATGATGATGATGATTGGATGATGATGATGATGATTGGATGATGATGATTGGATGATGATGATGATGATGATGATGATGATGATGATGATGATGATGATGATGATGATGATGATGATGGACTTCATATAAGGATAATTTATTCCTAATTTTACAGCATAATTTACCTTGTTCTGGTGTCCATTTGGTTTTGTTACATATTTATCTATCATGGCTGTATCAATGAAACCCTCTTCACATTCCCAGTCTTCAGGCGATTCACCAAGGGTATAAATCACATTTAAGTGTTTGTTCTTTGCTGTAAGTAGATATTGTATATTTACAAATGATAATTCAAGACATCACAAAGAAAAATGCAAGGTCTACCAATATTCAAAACAATACCTAAGTTTGTTGATCAATATTTAAGTTTGTTTAACAATGTTTGTGCAATCAATCTGAAATGTACATACGAGCTAAATGAAAAAATAATCGAAAGAACATTTGCTGATAATGGCAGTAGTTTTACATAATACATATCATTGATAACCCTATTAGTTTTGCATATTTAACAAAGAATCTGACAAGTTATCACATTTGTCAACATAATATATTAATTTAGGTGTAATACATTCAGTACAATACATTAAGAATTCTATGTATTTAACTAAATTGTATTTTGTCACTAATTCTTCACCAAAGCTTCTGTCCTCATAGAGAAATATTCTAGGTTGGCTAGTATGGTATGAATGTATATGGGTGTAGCATTTCTAAACTAGGGTACTGTTGATATAATATGTCAGAAAGTGTGTAAGGGAAAGGGTAATAAGTTTGGATACAAGTCCCATCTCTCACAGAAATGTGTACAGACAAAATAAAGGTATTGATGTTTATTTTTGTAATGTACTTGATTAAACTGTGGTCAATTACATGAAAAAAATACAAACCAGCATAATCATCCAATTCTTTTCTGTATAAAATTTCATCAACATTTTCAGAGAAATATAAAAGTGTGACGTGAGTTGTGTCCTTTGGGTTGTTCATGATGCATCTGATCAGTTGCATCCCTGGAGTGATTCCGCCACCAGATGCAAGAAGAGTCAAATGCTCCACCTTGGAAGCTTCATATTCGAATCCACCACAAGGACCTTGGAAATCAACCTTGTCCCCTGAAAGATAAGGCAATGCAAGAATACTGTATTCCATAAACCCTTGTACATCTCATCACCTTACTTTTGTCCACATTTATCTTCAGCTTCCTTCTTTCACACACCCCAAACTCTGTCATTAATTTCCTCAATCCCTCCTCTGATCCTGCTACAAGCGTAGTGTTATCAGCAAACAACAACTGTCTTATTTCCCATTTTTCTCCATTTTCTTTAATCATCTCCAACCCCTGACCCACTACCCTTGCATTCACCTCTCGCACCACCCCATCCATGTATAGATTGAACAGCCAGGGCGACATAACACACCCCTGACGAAGTCCCACCTTTACCTCAAACCATTTACTCTCCATTTCTAATCCTAACACAAGCTCTACTATTCTCGTAAAAGCTCGACAGCTTTTAACAGCTTTCCTCCTACCCCATATATCTGCAAAACCTCCCACAGTGCTTTCCTGTCTACCCTGTCATAAACCTTTTCCAAAGCCATAAAAGCCAAAAAAAAAAAAAAATATCCTTACCCTTTCCTATAGCTTTCTCACATATCTGTCTTACCACAAAAATCTGATCTACACAACCCCTACCTGTCCTAAAACCACACTGTTCCTCACCAATTACTCCCTCTGTTCCTCTCCTAATTCTCTCAATCAAGACCCTCCCATAGGCCTTCCCAACTACACTCAACAAGCTGATCTCCCTGAAACTACTACATTCACACTTGTCCCCCTTAATTAAATAAACAAAGATAATGCTTTAAATTATGCCTAATGTAAAACTTGTAAATTCATTATGATTGTCATAATTTGAACTGAGTGGCAGAGACCACATAATCAATGTGAGGTTTGTGACACCATTTCTAACAGACACTCCATACCATTATGTTCCTATGTAAGTTATAGAAGGCAACTTAAGAAAGAAAGAGTGATATGAGTGGAAATTCCACCTCTTTTACTTTCTCCCACAAAGAAGTAAGTCTTGTTTTCACTCTGCTCTTTCCCCTTGAGGCAGCCAAAGCTGTCACCTTTGCCCTATACTCTTGGCCAGTTGGAACAGGTAACTGTCATTGCCGGGAACAGCGGCGGCGCCCCAGGAATTTTTAGTTGGGGAGGCTAAGGGGGGGCTAAGCAAATTTTTGGGGGGGCTAATCAAATTTTTTTGGGGGCTAATAGAAATATGATAATACACATATATCATCCTCATTTCAGAAGGGGAGGGGGTTAATGGTAGGGCTAGTACTGATGGCTGACAAATCTTTAGCCCTGGCAATTAAAAATTCCACTTAATAAAATTATTTCAATGAGTGTTTTAAATTTTCAATTTGCTCATTTCAGTTGGGGGGGGCTAATGGGGGGGCTGGCCACTTTTTCGGGGGGGGGGGGCTAAAGCCCTCCCAAGCCCCCCCCTGACGCCGCCACTGGCTGGGAATCAGAGAGAAGTGCAAGATTCAAACCCACAGATAAGCAAATGCAAGGCCAGCACACCTCTGGTTACACCACCAGTGCACTGGTATTGGTATATATAAAAGAAATACATGAAATCTCTGGAAATAACACATACCTGGACTTAGACCCTTAAAATATTGAGACATGAGTCCTTGAGTTTCAAACCGAAGAACTAATTCTATTCTGCCAAAATCGTCAGGTTGTGATACTGGAGAAAAGTATCTCTCTTGATATTTACCATTGATTGTAACTCTAACCTGTTGGAAAAGTTAAATCAAATCAAATCATCAATAAAAGATTTTGAAGGTCTGTATACTGAAATGAGCAAAGGAGTGTGTGTGTGTGTGTTTGTATTTACCTAGTTGTATTTCCCTAGTTGTATTTTACAGGAAGGGGAGCTATGCTCCTACCGTCCCGTCTTTATATCGCGTTTATTCTAGCCTGTTTTTAAATTCGTGTATTGTTTTTGCACACACCACTTCCTTATCTAACTTGTTCCAAACGTCTATTACCCTGTGGGGAAAGCTGTTCTTTTTCAGGTCTCTTCTATATCTGTCTTTCTTGATTTTCTTTCCGTGTCCTCTTGCATTTCTCCCATCCCATTTTATTAGATCCTCTCTTTCAAGTTTCTATGCCTTTCATGATTCTATAAATAGCTATCAAGTCTCCTCTCTCTTCTTTGCTGTAATGTCTGTAGCTCAATTTTTGCTAGTCTCTCTTCATATGATAGTTCTGAGAATGTTGGTGCAAATTTCGTAATTGCTCTTTGTATTCTTTCAAGTTTTGTTCTACATTTTTTTGTACTTGGTGACCACGTCGTCGCTGCATACTCCAATCTTGGTCTTATCAAAGTGACTAGTATTTTCTTCACCATTTCTTCGTCCAGGTATGTAAATGCCACTTTGATTGTTCTTATTAAATTATGAGTTTCTCCAAAAATATTGTTCGTATGTTTCTCAGGGGACATATTATTCATAATAATGACTCCCAGGTCCTTCTCATTTTCTACTTTAATTTCTTTTTTCTCCCAATTTATATGATCCCACTATTCTTTTTTTGCTTCTTCCAAATTCCATTATACTACACTTCTTAATATTGAATTCCATCTCCCACTTCCTACTCCATTCCCATACTTTATTGAGATCACTCTGTACCGACTCAATCTTCTTCGGTGTTCACTTTTTTCAACAATTTTGAATAATCCGCAAAGAAGCTCATATAACTTTCAATCCCTTGATCCATATCATTAATATAAATAGCAAACATTATTGGGACCAGAACTGTTCCTTGTGGAACTCCACTTATCACTTCATCCCAATCAAAGTATTTGTCTCTTATCACCAATCTCGTTTTTCTTTCATGCAAGAAGTCTTCCATCCACTTCAGCAGTTTGCCCTTTATTCCTCCTGCAGTTTCTAATTTCTTTGGCAACTTATGTGGCACCTTATCAAAAGCTTTTTTCAGGTCTAGAAATGCACAATCAGCCCATCCATCTCTTTCTTGTATTACATCTATTAGCCTTGAAGAGAAACACATTAAGTTTGTGATGCATGATCGTCCTTGTCTAAATCCAAATTGCCTTGGATTTAGTACTTTTTTTCCCCAAATGCCTTACCCATCTACTTTGATAATTCTTTCACAAATTATAGCTATCGTACTTGCAAGAGAGACCGGTCTATATTTAGTAGGGTCTTCCTTGTTTCCCCCTTTATATATTGGTACTATATTTGCTCTATTTCAATCTTCTGGAAATTTTCCTTCTTTCAATGAGCTGTTTATTAGACTATGTATTTTGTCTGTTAGTTCGTTCCTGCATTCTCTCAAAATCCAGTTTGCCATTTCATCTGGTCAATGCGATTTTCTGACATCGAGATTACTCAAGTGATTCATTTTATCATTTTTTGTTACTTCTATCTCTTTCATAGGGGGACTTTTCCCTCGCACTCGACATCTCTAAGTTGTATGTTCTCCCTCGTAAACACCGATTTAAAATGCTTGTTCATAATTTCTGCCATTTCTATTTCCTCTGTGTATTCTATTCCTCCTTGTCTTAGTTTCTCTAATTCTTGTTTTTTTCAGTTTGTTGTTTACAAATCTATAAAATAGTTTTGGTTGATCTTTACATCTTTCTATGACATCTTTTTCGTATTTTCTCTTTTCTGCACACTTGCACATATTCATATCTATAACCAGTAAACATTTTCCATTTTTCGGGTTTTTGTCTTTCCTCCATTTTATCCAAGCTTTATCCCTTTTATCTTTTAACTCTCTACATGTTTTGTTGTACCAACATCTTACATATCCTTTTTCTTTTTCTTTTTTGTCTTGGAACATACTTTTCCACTCCTTTACAATTTTTTGTAAAAATTTTCCATTTCTCTTCTATTTTTGTTTCCTTCTTGTATGTCCTTTCCCATTCTTCTTTTTTATTTTTTTCTCATTTTATCAATTTTTTTTCCCACACATCATTCTTCCCTCTCTATATTGTTCATTCTTCTCATGTATTTTTCGTCATTAGTTCCAGTTCTACTAATATGTGGTCACTTTTACTTATTGGTGTCTTATATTCAATCTTCTCCACTATTTCGGGTTCTGATGTCATTATTAGGTCCAGTCTCGATGGCTCTTCCTCATTTCTATACCTAGAATTCTCTTGTATCTATTGTGTCATTGTATGTTCTATAATCATATCAAGTATTACATTTCCCCATCGGTCGTCTCCACCCTTCACTGTCATCTTACCAGCAGATTTCTTTACAATTAAAGTCACCCATTATAACTATTCTTCCTCCATCTTCCATTATCTTATTTAGTGTTATCCTTGTGTCTTCTAACATATTCTTGTGTTCTCTCTCTCCCCATGAAGCCGTTTTAGGAGGCACATGATTGACCACAAACTTCCTGCTGTTCATGTCCCTGACCTCTATTTCCATCATAATAATCTCCACTCTATTCTTTCCATGTGTAACATTCCTCACATTTATAACCTTCTTAGTCTGGAACATAACTCCACTACCTTGTTTTACTTCTTTGTTTCTAATCTAATGATTAGATACACAATGTCCTACACTGTTGGGTGGTAATGAACCTTTCAATTTTATCTTCACAATTCCCATTATGTCAAGTTCCTTTTCCATCAGGTAATCATTCAATTCATTCAAGCCTGTTATTAATCCATCTATATTTGTGAAGGACACTTTTGAATTTCTGTTACATCCATCCTGTTTTCTGTTTCCCTTATGTTTTTCTCTCCTATGAACCATTTCCTCACTTTCATATCCACTACTCTCCAATAGAATTTCTCTTTGTCCGACTCTGTTCTGTTCTCGTTTTTTTCCCCTTACCTTCGATTCTTTTTGTTTTCTCTTCCTCTCTTTCCTCTTTATTCATCTCTCTTTTTATCCATACCTGTTTGTACCGATCACTTTTTGCTAGTTCTCCTGTTTTTTATAAGACATTCTCTGCTGTCGTTTGTAACCTGAATTTGACCTTAATTGGTCTGGCTTTGCCTATACTGTATTTCTTCAATCTATATATTTCTTCAATTTCTTTCCCTATTTCCTGTTCACCTTAAAATATTTTCAGTACCTTGTTCACTCTTTCTCCTCTCTTACTCTTGTAGTCCTATTTGGATTATGTTTCTCTTCCATTCCTAACATAATTATACATTTCTTTTTATCTGCTACGTCTCTTACTATATTCTCCTCTCTCATCACTTTAATAACTGTGTCCTTAGTGTGTTCCTTCATATGTTGTTTCACTACATCTCTAAATTAGTTTTTTTTATTCTTCTAAACCTTTTTCCAACCTCTTACCTCTTTTGTTATGGACTCTTTATTCTTCTTTAATTCCTCATTCTCATCCTTTACTTCTTTAAACTGTCTTTTTAATTATTCTATTTTTTTTTTTATTTAGGTTTTGGCTTTCCTTCTTTAGTTCTTCCAAATTGTCAACTCTTTGTGTAATCAGTGCAAGTTAGCTAAATCTAACTTCCCATGCTTCATTCATTGTTAGTTTTTTCTTTCTTTTTTTCTCTAAACTTGCTAATCGGGGGAGGTTGCCATCTCCTCCCTCATTAAATCCATAGAAATAACTATCTTTACTTTCTATTGCGCTGTTCTTATGTATATTTCTAATTTTAATGCCTTTACTGATTTGTTTGACTTCACCTGTGTTGTCTGCACACCTCTTGTTTACAGTCCTTCTGACGCCCGGGGCCCGTTCGTCCACTTTCTCATTTTCTTCTATTTTCCTTAATAATCCCTCCCCTTCTCCTTTTTCTTCACCTTTCCACTACACCACGAGCTTTCCCCTTCCCAACTAATACAACACAGGTACTCCTTCGTCGTTGAAATATACGAAAATTGGGTTTTATTTTTTTCCGGTGTTCCAATCTTCGCCGTCAATTCGACGATCGTGTGTATTCACTTGGTCTTTGTATTCACTTGGTCTTTGGATCACGTGTTGGACTCGTGATCGACAGCTTTTTCCCTCCTGGAAGAGAGCTCAGAGCTCGTAGGTCCGATCTATGGGTAATGCTATGACCTTGCACACACACACACACCCAACTCCCCGCCCACGAGAGTCAGAGTAACGACCCGAGGCACAGCGATACCGAAATAATTTCGGCCCTGGGCAGGATTCGAACTGGCTACTGGGAGCACTTCTGCTTCCCAGTTCAGCGCTCTACCAACTGTGCCACATAGTGTGTGTGTGTGTGTGTATTTACCTAGTCGTATTTACCTAGTTGTATTTTACGGGAAGGGGAGCTATGCTCGTGGTGTCCCGTCTTCATTTCTCATTTTATCTAAACAATTTTTAAATTCATGTATTGTTTTTGCACACACCACTTTCTCATCTAACTTGTTCCAACTGTCTATTACTCTGTGTGGAAAGCTGTTCTTTTTCAAATCTCTTCTATAGCTGTCTTTTTTTATTTTCTTTCCGTGTCCTCTTGTATTTCTGTCATCCCATTTTATCAGATTCTCTCTATCAGTAATTTCTATGCCTTTCATGATTCTGTAAATAGCTATCAAATCTCCTCTCTCTCTTCTTTGCTCTAGTGTCTGTAGTTCAAGTTTTTGTAGTCTCTCTTCATATGATAGTTTTGAGAGTATTGGTGCCAGTTTTGTAATTGCTCTTTGTATTCTTTCAAGTTTTTTTATACATTTTTTTGTACTTGGTGACCATATTGTTGCTGCATATTCTAATCTTGGTCTTATCAGGGTGATTAGGATTTTCCTCACCATTTCTTCATCCAGGTATGTAAATGCCACTTTGATTGTTCTTATTAAATTATAAGTTTCTCCAAAAATCTTATTTATATGTTTTTCAGGTGACATATTATTCATAACAATGACTCCCAGGTCCTTCTCATTTTCTACTTTTTTTATTCCCTCTTCTCCCAAATTATATGATCCTGTTATTCTGTTTTTGCTTTTTCCAAATTCCATTATACTACACTTTTTTGTATTGAACTCCATCTCCCACTTCTTACTCCATTCCTGTACTTTATTTAGATCTCTCTGTAGTGATTCACAATCTTCTTCAGTTTTCACTCTTTTCAGTAGTTTTGCATCGTCTGCAAAGAAGGTCATATAGCTTTCAATTCCTTCATCCATGTCATTAATATATATAGCAAACATTATTGGGGCCAGGACTGTTCCCTGCGGGACACCGCTTATTACTTCATTCCATTTTGAGTGCTGGTTTCTTATCACTACTCTCATTTTTCTTTCTTGCAAAAAGTCTTCCATCCAATTTAGTAATATACCTTGTATTCCTCCTTCAGATTCTAGTTTCTTAAGCAATTTCTTATGTGGTACTTTGTCAAAAGCTTTTTTTAGGTCTAGAAATGCACAATCAGCCCATCCATCTCTTTCTTGTATTATATCTATTAGCCTTGAATAGAGACATATTAAATTGGTGACGCATGATCGTCCTTGTCTGAATCCAAATTGCCTTGGATTTAACACGTTTTTTTTCTCAATATTTTACCCATCTACTTTTGACAATTCTTTCACAAATTTTTGCTATTATACTTGTTAGAGAGACTGGTCTATAGTTGGTAGGGTCTTCTTTGTTTCCTCCTTTATATATAGGTACTATATTTGCTTTTTTCCAATCTTCTGGAACTTTTCCTTCTTTCAAGGAACTGCTTATTATGCTATGTATTTTGTCTGCCAGTTCATTCCTGCATTCTTTCAGAATCCAGTTTGCTATTTCATCTGGTCCATGTGATTTTCTGACATCAAGATTACTCAATTGTATCAATATTTCATTCTTTGATACTTCTATTTTTTCTATAGGGGGGACTTTCTCTTTCCATTCAATCTCTTCAGGTTGTATGTTCTCCCTTGTAAACACCGATTTAAAATGTTTGTTCATAATTTCCGCCATTTCCATTTCCTCAGTGTATTCAACTCCCCCTTGTCTTAATTTCTCCAAGTCCTGTTTGTTTTTCAGTTTATTGTTTACAAATCTGTAGAATAGATTTGGTTGATCTTTACATTTTTCTATGACGTCTTTTTCATATTTTCTCTTTTCCTCTCTGCACGTTTGTACATATTCATTTCTATAACTGGTATATATCTTCCATTTTTCAGGTTTTCTGTCCTTTTTCCATCTGGTCCAGGCTTTGTCTCTTTTGTCTTTTAACTCCCTACAACCCTTGTTGTACCAGCATTTTACATATTGTTTTTCTTGTTTTTGTCTTGGGACATACTTTTCCACTCCTTTTTTGTAAATTTTTGTCAAAATATTCCATTTCTTTTCCACTGATGTTTCTTCTTTGTATATTTCTTCCCAGTTTTCTTGTTGAAAGAATTCTCTTATTTTATCAAAGTTTGTTTTTTCATACATCATTCTTCCTTTTCTATATTGTTCATTTCTTTTGATATATTTTTCTTCATTAAGTTCCAGTTCAATCAATATGTGGTCACTTTTACCTATTGGTGTTTTATATTCAATCTTGTCCACTATTCTAGGTTCAGATGTAATTAATAAGTCTAGTCTCGATGGTTCTTCTTCATTTCTATACCTAGTGTTCTCCTGTATCCATTGTGTCATTGTGTGGTCAATAATCATCTCAAGTAGAGCGTTTCCCCATGAGTCATCTCCACCCTTTACTGTCATTTCTTCCCAGCAGATTTCTTTGCAATTAAAGTCGCCCATCATAACTATTCTTCCTCCATCTTCCATTATTTTATTTAATGTTATCTTTGTGTCCTCTAACATACTTTTATGTTCACTCTCCTCCCATGAGGCTGTTTTTGGAGGCACATAATTTATCACAAATTTTCTGCTCTTCTTATCTCTGTCTTCCACTTCTATCATAATTATCTCTACTGTATTCTTTCCATATATGACACCTTTCACGTTTATATCCTTCTTAGTCAGGAACATAACTCCACCCCCTTGCTTTTTCTCTCTGTTTCTAATCCAATAATTGTATGCATCATGTCCTACACTGTTGGGTGGTAGTGGGCCTTTTAATTTTGTGTCTACAATTCCCATTATGTCCGGTTCTTTTTCTTTCAAATAATCATTCAGCTCATTCAATCCTGTTATTAATCCATCTATATTTGTGTAAGACACTCTTAGTTTTCTGCCACTTCCATTGTGTTCTCTGTTTCCCTTATGTTTTTCTTTTGTATGTCGAACTTCCTTAGTTTCATGTTCACTACTCTCCAATAGAATCTCTCTTTCTCTGACTCCGTTCTGTTCTCGTTTTTTGCCTTAGCTTCCAGTCTTTTCTGCTTTTCTTCCTCTCTTTCCTCTTTATTCATTTCTCTTTTTATCCATATCTTTTTGTATTGTTCACTTGTTGCTAGTTTCCCTGTTTTGGATAAGATATTCTCTGCCGTTGTTTGTGACTTGAATTTAATCTTAATTGGTCTGGTCTTGTCTGTGCTATACTTTCCGAGTCTAAATTTCTCTTCGATTTGTTTCATAATTTCTGGTTCATCTTCCTGAACTGATTCTAGTAATTGGCTTACTTTTTCATTTTCCTCTTTGATTCTTGTGGTTCTATCTGTGTTGTGTTTCTCTTCCATTCCTAATATAATTATACATTTCTTCTTGTCTGCTAAATCTCTTACTATATTCTCTTTTTGTTTCATCACTTTAATAACTGAGTCTTCAGTATGTTCTTTCAATTGCTGTTTGACTATGTCAGTGAATGAAACCTTATTTCCTTCTTGGGTTTTCTTCCAATTTTTACTTTCTTTAGCTATCGTTTCTCTGTTTTCTTTACTATTCTTCTTCAATTCCTCATTCTCC
This sequence comes from Oratosquilla oratoria, assembly GCF_046742065.1. Taxonomy (NCBI): domain Eukaryota; kingdom Metazoa; phylum Arthropoda; class Malacostraca; order Stomatopoda; family Squillidae; genus Oratosquilla; species Oratosquilla oratoria. The sequence goes on from NC_134802.1 coordinate 30,994,304, forward strand.
ACCTTTACATCTCTTAACTGTCTTTTTAGGTCTTCTATTTCATCAGTTAAGTTTTTATTCGCCTTTTCTAGTTCAACCCTTTGTAAAATGGTGTTCATATGACCTAACCTACTCTCCAAGTCCTCGATCACCTTATCAACCTTCTTCTCTAGTCTTGTCAGTCGGGGGGGGGGGTTTGTGTCCCCCCCACTCTCTTTAAATCCCTTGAAAATATTCTCATCACTTTCTACTGTATTGTTCCTATCTATACTTCTAATCTTTACATTCTTATTAGACATTCCGTCGTCCTCCAGCTCGTCTTGCGGTCGTTTGTTTACTTTTCGGCGGTCTGTTAGGACCAAGTCCTCTACTTCCTCATTACCTTCCATTTCCCCAGCAATCCCTCCCCTTCTCCTATTTCCTTACTTTCCCACTACCCCACGAGCAATTTCCCCCCACCCTGTAAATACAAAAAGGCACTTCTCTTTGCGTTGGGATCCACAATCTGCACTTTTCTTCAGAACGTTCTTCAAGCCGTCTGTTCGTTGAAAGTGTGTGTGTGTGTGTGTGTGTGTGTGTGTGTGTGTGTGTATTTACCTAGTTGTACCTAGTTGTATTTTACGGGAAGGGGAGCTATGCTCGTGAGGTCCCGTCTTCATATCTCATTTTATCTAAACTATTTTTAAATTCATGTATTGTTTTTGCACACACCACTTTCTCATCTAACTTGTTCCAACTGTCTATTGCTCTGTGAGGAAAGCTGTTCTTTTTCAAATCTCTTCTATAGTTGTCTTTTTTTATTTTCTTTCCGTGTCCTCTTGTATTTCTGTCATCCCATTTTATCAGATTCTCTCTATCAGTAATTTCTATGCCTTTCATGATTCTGTAAATTGCTATCAAATCTCCTCTCTCTCTTCTTTGCTCTAGTGTCTGTAGTTTAAGTTTTTGTAGTCTCTCTTCATATGATAGTTTTGAGAGTGTTGGTGCCAGTTTAGTAATTGCTCTTTGTATTCTTTCAAGTTTTTTTATACATTTTTTTGTACTTGGTGACCATATCGTTGCTGCATATTCCAATCTTGGTCTTATCAGGGTGACTAGGATTTTCCTCACCATTTCTTCATCCAGGTATGTAAATGCCACTTTGATTGTTCTTATTAAATTATAAGTTTCTCCAAAAATCTTATTTATATGTTTCTCAGGTGACATATTATTCATAACAATGACTCCCAGGTCCCTCTCATTTTCTACTCTTTTTATTCCTTCTTCTCCCAAATTATATGATCCTGTTATTCTGTTTTTTGCTTTTTCCAAATTCCATTATACTACACTTTTTTGTATTGAACTCCATCTCCCACTTCCTACTCCATTCTTGTACTTTATTTAGATCTCTCTGTAGTGATTCACAATCTTCTTCAGTTTTCACTCTTTTCAGTAATTTTGCATCATCTGCAAAGAAGCTCATATAGCTTTCAATTCCTTCATCCATATCATTAATATATATAGCAAACATTATTGGGGCCAGAACTGTTCCCTGCGGGACACCGCTTATTACTTCATTCCATTTTGAGTGCTGATCTCTTATCACTACTCGCATTTTTCTTTCTTGCAAAAAGTCTTCCATCCAATTTAGCAATTTACCTTGTATTCCTCCTTCATATTCTAATTTCTTAAGCAACTTCTTATGTGGTACTTTGTCAAAAGCTTTTTTTAGGTCTAGAAATGCACAATCAGCCCATCCATCTCTTTCTTGTATTATATCTATTAGCCTTGAATAGAAACATATTAAATTGGTGACGCATGATCGTCCTTGTCTGAATCCAAATTGCCTTGGATTTAGTACGTTGTTTTTTTCCAAGTATTTTACCCATCTACTTTTGATAATTCTTTCACATATTTTTGCTATTGTACTTGTTAGAGAGACTGGTCTATAGTTGGTAGGTTCTTCTTTATTTCCTCCTTTATATATAGGTACTATATTTGCTTTTTTCCAATCTTCTGGAACTTTTCCTTCTTTTAAGGAACTGCTTATTATGCTATGTATTTTGTCTGCCAGTTCATTCCTACATTCTTTCAGAATCCAGTTTGCTATTTCATCTGGCCCATGCGATTTTCTGACATCAAAATTACCCAAGTGTGTCAATATTTCATTCTTCGTTACTTCTATTTCTTCCATAGGGGGGACTTTTTCCTTCCACTCAATCTCTTCAGGTTGTATATTTTCCCTTGTAAACACTGATTTAAAATGTTTGTTCATAATTTCTGCCATTTCCATTTCCTCAGTGTATTCAACTCCCCCTTGTCTTAATTTCTCCAAGTCTTGTTTGTTTTTCAGTTTATTGTTTACAAATCTGTAGAATAGTTTTGGTTGATCTTTACACTTTTCTATAACATCTTTTTCATATTTTCTTTTTTCCTCTCTGCACTTTTGTACATATTCATTTCTATAACCAGTATATATTTTCCATTTTTCAGGTCTTCTGTCTTTTTTCCATCCGGTCCAGGCTTTGTCTCTTTTGTCTTTTAACTCCCTACAACTTTTGTTGTACCAGCATTTTACATATTCTTTTTCTTGTTTTTGTCTTGGGACATACTTTTCCACTCCTTCTTTGTAAATTTTTGTCAAAATATTCCATTTCTCTTCCACTGATGTTTCTTCTTTGTATATTTCTTCCCAGTTTTCTTGTTGGAAGAATTCTCTTATTTTATCAAAGTTTGTTTTTTCATACATCATTCTTCCTTTTCTATATTGTTAATTTCTTTTGATATATTTTTCTTCATTAAGTTCCAGTTCAATCAATATGTGGTCACTTTTACCTATTGGTGTTTTATATTCAATCTTGTCCACTATTCTAGGTTCAGATGTAATTATTAAGTCTAGCCTCGATGGTTCTTCTTCATTTCTATACCTAGTGTTCTCTTGTATCCATTGTGTCATTGAATGGTCAGTAATCATCTCAAGTAGAGCATTTCCCCATGAGTCATCACCACTCTTTACTGTCATTTCTTCCCAGCAGATTTCTTTGCAATTAAAGTCGCCCATCATAACTATTCTTCCTCCGTCTTCCATTATTTTAGTTAATGCTATCTTTGTGTCCTCTAACATACTTTTATGTTCATTCTCCTCCCATGAGGCTGTTTTCGGAGGCACATAGTTGATCACAAATTTTCTGCTCTTCTTATCTCGGTCTTCCACTTCTATCATAATCATCTCTACTGTATTCTTTCCATATATGACACCTTTCACGTTTATATCCTTCTTTGTCAGGAACATAACTCCACCCCCTTGTTTTTTCTCTCTGTTTCTAATCCAATAATTGTATGTATCATGTCCTACACTGTTGGGTGGTAGTGGGCCTTTTAATTTTGTGTCTACAATTCCCATTATGTCCGGTTCTTTTTCTTTCAAATAATCATTCAGTTCATTCAATCCTGTTATCAATCCATCTATATTTGTGTAAGACACTCTTAGTTTTCTGCCACTTCCATTGTGTTCTCTGTTTCCCTTATGTTTTTCTTTAGTATGTCGAACTGCCTTATTTTCATGTTCACTACTCTCCAATAGAATCTCTCTTTCTCTGACTCCGTTCTTTCCTCGTTTTTTGCCTTAGCTTCAATTCTTTTCTGCTTTTCTGCCTCTCTTTCCTCCTTATTCATTTCTCTTTTTATCCATACCTTTTTATATTGATCATTTGTTGCTAGTTTCCCTGTTTTGGATAGAATTTTCTCTGCCGTTGTTTGTGACCTGAATTTAATCTTAATTGGTCTGGTCTTATCTGTACTATATTTTCCGAGTCTGAATTTTTCCTCAATTTCCTTTATAATTTCTGGTTCATCTTCCTGGACTAATTTTAATAAACTGCTTACCCTTTCATTTTCCTCCTTGATTCTTGCGGTTCTATCTGGGTTGTGTTTCTCTTCCATTCCTAATATAATTATACATTTCTTTTTGTCAGCTAATTCTCTTACTATATTCTCCTTCTGTCTCATCACTTTAATAACTGAGTCTTCAGTATGTTCTTTCAATTGCTGTTTGACTATGTCAGTGAATGAAATCTTATTTCCTTCTTGGGTTTGCTTCCAATTTTTACTTTCTTTAGCTATCGTTTCTCACTGTTTTCTTTACTATTCTTCTTCAATTTCTCATTCTCCTCCTTTACATCTCCTAACTGTCTTTTTAGGTCTTCTATTTCTTCAGTTAAGTTTTTATTAGCCTTCTCTAGTTGTTCCAATCTTTCAATTCTTTGTAAAATGGTGTTCATATGACCTAACTTACTCTCCAAGTCCTCGATCACCTTATCAACCTTCTTCTCTAGTCTTGTCAGTAGGGGGGGGGGGTTTGTGTCCCCCCCACTCTCTTTAAATCCCTTGAACATATTCTCGTCACTTTCTACTGTATTGTTCCTCTCTATACTTCTAATCTTTACATTTTTATTTGCCATTCCGTCGTCCTCCAGCTCGTCTTGCGGTCGTTTCATGTTGACTTTTCGGCGGTCTGTTAGGCCAAGTCCTCCACATCCTCATTACCTTCCATTTCCCCATTAAGCCCGCCCCCGCTCCTCAATCCTTACTTTCCCACTACCTCACGAGCAATTTCCCCCCACCCCCTTCAAAAACAAAAAGGCACTTCTCTTTGCGTTGGGATCCACAATCTGCACTTTTCTTCAGAACGTTCTTCAAGCCGTCCGTTCGTTGAAAGTGTGTGTGTGTGTGTGTGTGTGTGTGTGTGTGTGTGTGTGTGTGTGTGTGTGTGTGTGTGTGTGTGTGTGTGTGTCTGTGTGCGCGTGTGTATTTACCTTATTGTTGTATACAGAAAAGGAGGAATGGTTATTGGGTCCTGTCTTCTATTCTCTAATTTTCTAACATATATAGACTCAAATCCATGTACAGTTCCAACTTAATCTATATTCTTGATTTCCAATTATCATATTTACATTTGAACTCGTGTATTGATTAAACTTGAGTTATATTACATTCTAAGATATTCCACAGAAGAGGGATTAAGGAAGTTAGTGACAGAGTTTGGGAAGTTGAAGATAAACGTGAGGAAAAGCAAGGTGAGATGTACAAGGGTAGAGGATGACACAGAGTTGAAAGTATGTCTAAAAGGAGAGAGAGGCTAGAGGAAGTGGATAGATTTAGGTATTTGGGGTCGCTTGAGGCAGGAAAGGGAGTGGAGGTAAATTGTAGATTGAGAAAATCAAGTAAATGCCTTGGGGGGATTAAAAAGTGTTGTGAGAAATAAGGAATTGGGAATGGATATAAAAACGAAATTGTACGAAGGGGTGATTGTGCTGACAGCGTTGTATTGGGGAGAGACTTGGAATTTAAGAAAAGCAGGGAGGAGAAATTTAAATGTGTTTGAGATGAAATGTCTGAGAAGTATGGTAAGGGTTACTAGGTTGGATAGAGTGAATAATGAGATCAGGAGGAGAGTAGGTGTGGAAAAGGAGACAGCAAGTAGGCCTGATGAAAGGTTATTGGGATGGGTTGCACACACACACACATTATATATATATATATATATATAAACATATATATATATATATATATATATATATATATATATATATATATATGTACAACACTGAATGGGTCCCAGTGATTAGAGATACATTTTTATCAACCACAATACACTTTAATTCTAAGCCATATAGGCGCATGCAGAAATTGTAACGTGGTACGCCCGAGGACTCGAACCTATGCGGCGAGAACGTTACCATTGCCGAGTGACTTAATCCAATATCTATCTTGATGGTGTATTGGTTTAAGTCACTCGGCACTGGTAACGTTCTCGCCGCATAGGTTCGACTCCTCGGGCGTACCACGTTACAACTTCTGCATGCGCCTATATGGCTTAGAATTAAAGTGCATTGCGGTTGATAAAAATGTACATATATATACATGTATATATATATATATATATATATATATAAATAGACAAATATATATATATATATATATATATAATTTGGTTCTTTAATTATCTACTAAGTAGCAGCTTCCACATTTTCCATTCTAAACAAATCAGAGAAGTTTCCCTAAGAGTATACTATTACCTTAACATATTGTCCTGGAAGACATCCTGTATGATCTGTTGGTTTAGACAATTTGAACACGAAAGCTCCCATTTTGTCGCTGATATCATATTTCGACTCAAGAACAAGGGGTGTCCAGGTAGTTGGAGACAGACAAGGACCATGCTCCACACCATCAGCTGTTCTTAAATTCTAGTGAATACATTTATTTTAGTAATATTTACATGCTTATCCTTCCACCAGCTTAATATCATATACAATAATAATTTCATATTTTTCATCATGCAGTGGTACTGATATCCTATATCTTTCTTGAGGCTGTTATTCTTTTACAATTCCTATATAACTTTCGTCATTTGTTACGTACATACCTGTGACAAATAAGTGGGAGGTGCAGTATTGAAGGGGTTTTCAAAGTCTGTTTCCTGGAATGGATGGTTTAAACTACCACCCTCTTCTTCTGCTTTTACCTCTTTCATGATCGTTTCAGCAAGTGCCTTTTTATCTTTTAGACTCATTTTTCCAAGTTCATGGTGCAGTTTTCTCTCATTGCAATGTAATTCCCTGTTAAATATATTTCACTGGCTTTAATGTTAAGGAGAGAACCTAGAAGAAGTGCAAAATATAAATGAAAGTTTGGCAATATAGAAAACGGGTGGGACTGGGATGCAGTGAACAGAAAACAAAGATTTTGTAGATGGCTAGAGGAAATCAACAGAATGAAGTTTTTCCAACAGGAAATAAGACTATTAAACGTGTTGAAATTTTCAAATATTTGGGCATATTTTTAACATAGAAAAAATATGTGGATGAGGAAATTTTTTATAGCAACTGGGCATAGAAGTGTGCACGCTTTAAACCCAATTATGATCAGATATATATTATAATGTACAAGAGTAAGAGTATACAATGTAATAAAAAAAAATTGGTTGTAGTGCATGGATGCAAGCCATAGGTTTTAACTAAAGACAGAAAAAAAAAATGAAATTTTTGAAATGCAGTATTACAGAAAATACTTGGACATACATTCGGAGACTGATGGAGAACACATTAAAAAGAGATAAGAGAAAGTACAGAACAAATATTCATACAGAATGAAGTAAAAGGTTTGTTGTTATTAGTTTGTTGTTGTTGGTTTGTCATTGTTGTTGTTCTTGGTTTGTTGTTGTTCTTGGTTTGTTGTTGTTGTTCTTGGTCTGTTGTTGTTGTTGTTGTTGGTTTGTTGTTGTTGTTGTTGTTGCTGGTTTGTTGGTTTTGCTGGTTTATTGTTGTTGCTGGTTTGTTGTTCTTTTGTTTTTGTTGTTGGTTTGTTGTTGTTGGTTTGTTGTTGTTGTTGTTTTGTTGTTGTTGGTTTGTTGTTGTTGATTTGTTGTTGTTGGTTTGTTATTGCTGTTGTTGGTTTGTTGTGTTGTTGGTTTGTTGTTATTGGTTTGTTGTTGTTGGTTTGTTGTTGTTGCTGTTGGTTTGTTGTTGTTTTGTTGTTGTTATTGGTTTGTTGTTGTTGGTTTGTTGTTATTGTTGGTTTGTTGTTATTGTTGGTTTGTTGCTGTTGTTGGTTTGTTGTTGTTGTTGTTGGTTTGTTGTTGTTGTTGTTGTTGTTGGTTTGTTGTTGTTGTTGTTGGTTTGTTGTTGTTGGTATGTTGTTGTTGGTTTGTTGTTGTTGGTTTGTTGTTGTTGTTGGTTTGTTGTTGGTTTGTTGTTATTGTTGGTTTGTTGTTGGTTTGTTGTTGTTGGTTTGTTGTTGTTGTTGGTTTGTTGTTGTTGGTTTGTTGTTGTTGGTTTGTTGTTGGTTTGTTGTTGTTGTTGGTTTGTTGTTGGTGTGTTGTTGTTGGTTTGTTGTTGTTGGTTTGTTGTTGTTGGTTTGTTGTTGTTGGTTTGTTGTTGTTGTTGGTTTGTTGTTGTTGGTTTGTTGTTGTTGGTTTGTTGTTGTTGTTGGTTTGTTGTTGTTGCTGATTTGTTGTTGTTGTTGTATTTTTGTTGTTGGTTTGTTGTTGTTATTGGTTTGTTGTTGTTGGTTTGTTGTTGGTTTGTTGTTGTGGCTTTATTGTTGCTGTTGGTTTGTTTTTGTTGTTATTATTGTTTGTTGTTGTTGGTTTGTTGTTATTATTGGTTGTTGGTTTATTGTTGGTTTGTTGTTGTTGCTTTGTTTTGGTTTGTTGATATTGGTTTGTCATTTTTGTTGGTTTGTCATTGTTGTTGGTTCGTCATTGTTGTTGGTTTGTCGTTGTTGTTGGTTTGTCGTTGTTGTTGGTTTGTTGTTGTTGGTTTGTCGTTGTTGGTTTGTTGTTGTTGTTGTTGTTGGTCTATTGTTGTTGCTTTGTTGTTGAGCTTCCCTGTCATGGCAGAAGAAATGAGAGTGGTCCATAACTTTACAAGATGACTAATTGAAAAGAGGATGAGAGATAATTCAAGTCAGGTACCTTCCAATTCTCCTTTCTTTTAAAATGCAGTCCAGAAACTTTTATATCTAACCAGCATCATACAACAGTACAATTTTACACAAGAACTTACCAGTAGTCAACAGCATCAAAGCCTTGAAGACAAGTATTTCCCACAAATTGACGTAATACTTCATTTGATGGTCCCATAACCCAACCTGCCTTGCCATCACGTAAGAGCCGTTCGAGTCCAAGGTCAGTCTAAAAACATAGATTACATATATATAATAATAATAATAATAATAAAAATCATTACAGCACTTGAAGATACAACAAAATGTTATTGTCAACACTTAAATGTGCGTTTTCAATTTTGTTTGGACAAAATAAAGAGGAGTGGGTTTTTCTCTATGATAATTTAGTTGCAAATTATTAGTTTCCAAGAAAATTGTAAAATTTATTTTGCAGCTTTTACCGCAGGAAGGGTGAGGGAGCAAACCAGTTTTGAAGACAGGACCACTATACTCCAGGATTCCTGTGCCATCCTTAGAAATACCTTTGTATCTTTGTGAAAATCAATACTTCACATACACTAGGGACTGACAACAGGTACTTGCATGAGATGTTCCTGTGAGGAAGTCAGAGAAAGCCATCTCCCTACCACCCATGATAAACTCTACCAGCTTCCTCACTTTCATTTGGGAGGTGCAGCCCAGAGGGGCTGACATTTGGTCTTCAGACTGGGACCAAGATCTCCCTAGTTAACCTCATCTGTACATTCTCCATCTTTAAACACAGGGAGAGCTGACAACTGGTAGCTACTTTCAGTTGGTGACATAGAAACAGTGCCACACTAATTAAACCAGTGGTTCTTAACCTGGGATACCTGTACCCCCAAAGGGTACGAAACCTTAAACCTGGGGGTACGATACATGATACCCAGTACAACGGTACTGTATATTTACAATGAGAAAGCAAAGCAAGGTTTGTATCACTAATCCTTTTCATATGTTTGCACTGTGTATTAGATGGGGGTACGCGGAAATTTTTCTGAAATATCAAGGGGTACGGGCACTGAAAAAGGTTAAGAACTACTGAATTAAACATAGACACCAGTCCAAGGTATCTTCTTAGAGAGATTTATAGGGTGGCCTGAGGAGCAGTGTCAGCTGCTAACGGGTTCCGAGTTTCCAGTCAATGAAACTCAAGACAACTGATTATTTATATACATTTCTGATACTTAAAATGACAACCTAAAACATATAGAATTTACTGTTTTACCTTGTATCCTGAACCACCACATGCATGAAGCATTTTGTCACAAACAGTGGAAACATTCTTGGCTGCAGTAAATTTAAGCTGCCACCCCCAATGGAGGAAGTTTATTCTGAAGATAAGAAAAGAAAAGAAGAGAATATCATATAAATATATATATATATATATATATATATATATATATATATATATATATATATATATGTATATATATATATATAGTTAATGTGGAAGTACAGGTCACATTATGCATTGACGTTGCACAAACTTCCATATTAGGATCTTGACCGCATGGTAACATGTAGGCTGTAGCTCATACTTTAGGGACTGCTACGGGGTAAACCTATGGAACAGAGCCACATTTGTCTTTGTAAGTGTTCAAACTCTACACATTGATGTTAATTGAATTGATGCTAAAAGGTTGTTCAGTTATAGGTTTGCCCCGATATGGCCACTGGGCCCCAGCAGTTAAGTTAAGAGTTTTCTTAATGCGATGAAATGGGACCTACCCTACCAGAAAGTAATGTTGAGTTATTTGATTGTATTCCACTACAATGTGATTAAAAGAGTAACAATAAATCAATTAAATAACAGAAACATATTAAAGCAAATGTATGTATTGAATGAAATAGGGCATGGATTACTGAACGAAAATAGTGGGTCACCATTAACGGTGTGAAACCAAATGTAGAAGTGTTGCTAGTGAAGTTCACCAGGGCTCAGTTTTTGTGTTCTTTATTGTTCGTTATGTATATAAACATCTTGGACAATGGGATTAATAGTAATGTTAGTAACTTCGTGGATGATACTAAAATAGGATGCCAAATTAGCTCGGGGGAAGATGCTAAGATATTGTAGGAGGTTCTTAATAGTTTACATGGTCGAAAAACTATCAAATGGACTTCAATATATTAAAGTGTAGTATGTTAAATACTGTATTACACAACCCAACTAATAGTTATATAATAGATAACGCCATATTAAAGAAAATAGAACGCAAACGTTAGATTCATTGACAGCTAGCGTAATTAGGCGTGAGGTACAAGTTTGCAAATGCTCAGCGTGCTTAGGCCAACATGCATTATTCAATAATGTTGCCTTCACAATTGGCGGGAGAAATATACGAAAAGAGAAATTCCCTTCTCCTGTCAGTGCTCATTTAACTTCCTTTACATTGCACAAGAGAGCACCGTCAAAATATTGTTATCCACGTTACTCATGATACGTATCTTCCAATAGTCTAAAAATCAACAAAACATATTACCTGCCCATGAAGTCCAGATCACTGTGGAGACTCCAGTCACAATTGTTAGTGACGTCATCAATTGCTTTTGCCAGAGAAAAAAGTGACATACGTGAAGCATTGGTATCAGTCACACATTCACCAAAATAGTCCTGTGGGGAGAATATATAAATATATATAAATATATATATATACATATACACATATATTATATATATACATATATAAATATATATATATATATACACACATATATATATACATAATTTACATATAAATATATATATACATATATATTTACATATATATATATATATATACATACATATTTACATATATATATATATACATATATATATATTTACATATATATATGAAGTATGGAAGACAAATGAGTGGAAGGGTGGTGAGTTAAACACAGAGAACAGTTGGAGTTTTATTAACTGACGTTTCGTCCTTACCAGGACATTCTCAAAGTACATACATTTTCAGAAAATTAACAGTTTATATAACCCATCCTTGCCGAGTTCCCCTCCCTCTATCATCCGTCCTCTACCATTTTTTTTTTCTTTTTTTCTTTTTTTTTCATGTGACTCCGACCATGTCACTTCTCCCTCCGTTCTCAATTGTCCTTTTCACCTCCTTGATAATCAGAGTACTTACCGCTCCTGCTAATTTTATAAACCCTTCCCTATGGTTGATGCAGGGGTGGGAAGTAATGTAGGCTGCCTCCACTATTTTTCTTTTCTTTTTCTCTAGACCTTTGTGGAGGACCTCTATCTTGTTCCAATCTGGAAGATGACCACATTGGTCTAAATGAACTACTAGCGAGTTGGAGGTTCTGTGAGCTCTGACGTCATTTTTGTGCTCATATGTCCGTAGCTCCACTGATCTTCCCGTCTCTCCATAATATCCTAACGGACAACCACCACATGGTATATTGTAAATTGCGCCCTTCTCTACATCCTTTTCTGATTTATTTCTATTCTTGACAACTTCTCCTAATTTTGTGCCCGTAGAGAAAGCAACGCTCACACCCGCTTTTGTGAGAATATGTCCCAACTCCTCCGCGAACTTCGAGTTGGGGACGGACAAAAACCCCGCCCTGCCTTCTCCGGACCAGTTGTCCTTCTTCCTTCTCATTATTACCATTGCTTTCTTCCTCAATCTGTGCAGTAGTCCTTCCGGGTATCTGAGTTTAGTGAATACTTTGAAAATATATTTGATTTCATCCTCTAAAAATTCTTCGCTACAAATACGGTACGCCCTTAAGAAAAATCCTATAACCACTCCGTTTTTAATTTTGTTGCTATGCGCTGAGTAGAAAATTAGCAGGAGCGGTAAGTACTCTGATTATATATCAAGCAGGTGAAAAGGACAATTGAGAACGGAGGGAGAAGTGACATGGTCGGAGTCACATGAAAAAAAAAAAAAAAAAAAAAGGGTAGAGGACGGATGATAGAGGGAGGGGAACTCGGCAAGGATGGGTTATATGAACTGTTAATTTTCTGAAAATGTATGTACTTTGAGAATGTCCTGGTAAGAACGAAACGTCAGTGAATAAAACTCCAACTGTTCTCTGTGTTTAACTCGCCACCCTTCCACACACACACACACACACACACACACACACACACACACACATATATATATATATATATATATATATACTGTATATATATATACATACACAAATATATATGTATATACATATATAGATATACAAACATATACAAATATATATACATATGTATATACATTCATATATATACATATACACACATATACAAAAATAAATATATATGTATACATATACACATATATATACATATACACACACATATACACATATATATAGACAGTATATTATACATATATATATATATATATATATATATATATACATATACATATATATATATACATATACATATACATATATAATACTGATGACCCACTTTCGGAGAAGAATAAGCGAAGATATAGAGATCTGTATATTTCGATCACTTACTGTGATCCTCTTCGGCAGATATAAGTTACAAAGTACAGAACAATATGTATTTATAGTAAAGCAGTGAGGTAACATGAGGGGACGAGGCTCAGGTCAACACGCCCGGCACGCATGCTCGCATCTTGGTGGCTCAGGTCACATGACCGGCGTTGCATGGGCCTTGGTGAGTTTTGTCCACCGTTAATGTTGATGGTAACATTTTATTTATGGCAAAAGAAGAAATACAGTCTGGTGACCATTGACCATGGGAAATGTTATAATTTGGGAAATTGTTTATTAAGGAGGATTCTACTATTTTTCTTCTGAAACTACATTTGGATTTATAAATTATTTCAGCATCGTCCCAATTTATTCGGTGGTTTTTATTGGCGACGTGCTGAAATACTGCGGAATTTTCCTGTCCGTATTTAACAGAGTTCTTGTGCTCCTTAACCCTGGTATTGAGATCTCGACCCGTCTGTCCCCAATATACATCATTGCAATCTAAACAAGGTAATTTATAAACTCCAGGAGTTGTATTACTCTTGGATCTGTGATGTATATTGACAACTTTACTGAACAAATTATTAGGATAATGGAAGATAAAATTTACCTTTTCCTTTGGTAACATGTGAGACAATTCATGGATGGATTTGTTAAAAGGCAATTTTATGCTTCTATTATCCCAATGATGATTCATGGCGGAATGGGAATCTGTTTTGTGAAAACTAATTTTGGCCTTGCTGAGAGCTTTTTGTAAAAACCACGGCGGGTATCCTAATTTTGTTAGTTGATTTTTCACTGAATTTAGTTCCAAATCTAAGTATTGGGAGCTACAAATTCTCAAAGCCCGTAAGAATAGGCCTGAAGCTACACTATATTTTATTTTGTCAGGATGGTGGCTAAAGAAATGTAGGTAGCTCCCTGTGTGGGTGGGCTTCCTATAAACTGTGAAGGACAGTGACTCCGCATTTCTTATTATTAAAATATCTAGAAAAGGTAATTTGTGATCTAATTAAACCCACGATGGAACTCTCTCCGCCACTTCGTCTTTCTCTACTACAAGAAGGGGTAAAGTAGGCCTACCGCCGGTTGGAAACTTCCCTCATAGCCAGCAAGAAAAGGAAGAACCAACGTCTGTTTTTATCCAAGTGCTTAGAAGAACAAGTGTGTCCTAAGTCCTTCGGGTTTCTCAAACACAAGAGTTTGGGATACAGTTTTCCCACCTACATCAGGGACTTCTTACAGGAACGTATCAAACTCGCTTCCCTTGAAAGTGATGCAGCCTACCTACAAGTCAGATCTGCAACAAGACACCTCAAGATTATGAGCTCCAATGAGTATACTTACCATTTACTTTCTAGATCAGCTATTAGCAAAGCTTCCCATGTTAGTGATAAACATTTAGAAATTCTTAATAAGAAACTAATTAGGTTATGTAACAACAGTGTGTGGTCCAAGTTTTCATTGACTGAAAATGTAGTAAATTTATCTGATATCACTCTCTCTCGTAATGAGTTAGAAGTGTTGGGACTAGGAGTTAATTTTTGCTATGCACCCAACTAGAAACCACGCATTAGACTATATCGTAGAATTTGACAAGTTCTTGGCTTCAAATAATTATGATAAAGACCTACATTGTTTAAAAGGTATTCTCACGCATGGTATTTTGGATTGTTTTAAAAATGACTGTGGATTACCAAAGCGATACAAACTGGCTGTAGAAAATCTCACAAATCGTAAGGATGTCATCATATCCAGGGCAGATAAGGGAGGGAAATTAGTTATTCTTAATAACTTAGAATATGAAAACAAAGTTCATGATCTATTACAAGATAAAAACACATATGAACAACTATCAAAAAATCCTCTAAAAAGCACTGCTTCAGAATTTAACAAACATGCCATCAAAATCTTAGGCAAAGACACGTTCCAAAAACTGAAAGTCATTAATCCCCAGTTGCCCAACTTTTACGGTCTTCCAAAATTGCACAAAGACGGCATTCCCCTCAGACCCATCATATCAAATAGGAATTCTTGTACACATAAGACCTCAAAATGGCTCACACAAATACTATCACCGTATGTAGGTTGTTTCTCAGAGTCTCACATAAAACACTCAGAAGACTTCATAAGAAAGATCAAAAGTCACAACCTACCTAGTAGTA